>NC_137172.1:123379374-123421874 GCF_951804945.1 Podarcis cretensis | reverse complement strand
AGGCAGCAGCCTGCAGCCCACAAGCTTGGGGGACAGCGGGGAGGTGCAGCACGGGCATCCCCTGCCCCAGCCTGGGGGGGGGCAAATAATTCCCCCCTTTATTTCCCCCCCCCCAAAAAAACTAGGTGCGTCCTATGGGCCGGTGCGTCCTATAGGGCGAAAAATACGGCAATCATTTTTTAGCCAACTGATTAATCACTTCAAATAAATATGCATATCACAGAAACCTCAAAATAGTTAGTTTTTGAAGTGTGCGGAAGAGGCCGTAAGCCCGTTCATAATTTAATACTACAGGCAGCAACCATGTTGCTCATGTCCAATTGGCACCTGACTGCTGACACACAGGTCCTTTTGGAACAGAAAGGGATTTTTGGAACAGGGGGGATTGGGGCAGACCAGGCTTATATCCACTCCATCAAAGCCCGGTGGGGCAGAAACAGAACCCCTATGCAAAATGGTTGCTGCCTGCATTTAGCTAGAAGACATGGTTAAAAGGAAACTCATTTTTTTTCATTCTTGCTTGGAGTAACAAATCAGAGTAACACAATGCCTTAAATAGTTTCAGCCTCACAGATTAATTAAAAGGTAAAGGTAAAGGTACCCCTGCCCGTACGGGCCAGTCTTGACAGACTATGGGGTTGGTGCGCCCATCTCACTCAAGAGGCCGGGGGCCAGTGCTGTCCGGAGACACTTCCGGGTCACGTGGCCAGCGTGACAAAGCTGCATCTGGCGAGCCAGCGCAGCACACGGAAACGCCGTTTACCTTCCCGCCAGTAAGCGGTCCCTATTTATCTACTTGCACCCGGGGGTGCTTTCAAACTGCTAGGTTGGCAGGCGCTGGGACCGAGCAGCGGGAGCGCACCCCGCCGCGGGGATTCAAACCGCCGACCTTTCAATCGGCAAGCCCTAGGCGCTGAGGCTTTTACCCACAGCGCCACCCGCGTCCTCACAGATTAATTACCTCTCATCAATTAAATTTCACCTGTATTAATTAATCAACAATTTTAGGTGATTATTCTGCCAATTACACTGATTAAAAAATGGCAGCTATACAAACTATGACTGCACATTACACTATTATTGTCCCTGAAGGACCGTTTCCTTCTTATTCTTAAGACGTTCCAATTTTAAAGTTTAACAAAATGAATGACCCTTTCTGAGTCACATGTGGGGAAAGGGAAGAAGCAAATGGAAAGAATTATTATGATGAAAATATAAATATGTTCAACCAGTTACACAAGTTACACCTCACAAATGAACATGATCAAAATTCAAAGGCACATCACTCACATGTAATTTTAATTATTTCTATTTTTAACACCTTTCAGAAAAGTGTTATTGCTTAACTCAAATCCACCTGATAATCAATTGACATTACAAATTATTGTGATGTTGTGTTTTGGATAGGTGTGGAGATGCAAGACTGAAAGCCCATCACCTACTATCCTAGTGGGGACAACTCCATAATAATCTTCTATTACATAGAGAGCTTCCCTTATGGATCAGTTTCAGAAGCAATAGGTCTTTGGAGTCAATGGGCATCATTAAAAGGCATGGTTACAACAAGTATGAACACAAACCAGACTTGCTGAACTAGTATTTTCTGTACTGTATTATGCTGCACTGTATTTTCAAACATTATTAGTCAACTTGATTGTAAGGAAAATATTATGTTAAAGAAAGCTTGTCTTATGCTGAAAGTAGTATCATGCCACTTTCCCCCAAAGAAAATGTAGTTTGTTAAGGGTGCTGAGATTTGTTAGGAGGCCAGCTATTCCCCCCTAACAGATACAGATAGGTAGCCGTGTTGGTCTGCCATAGTCAAAACAAAAAAAAATTCCTTCCAGTAGCACCTTAAAGACCAACTAAGTTAGTTCTTGGTATGAGCTTTCGTGTGCATGCACACTTCTTCAGATACACTGAAACAGAAGTTTCCCCTAACAGAGTTATAATTCTCAAAATGGTTTAACAGTCAGCCCCTCTTCCCAGGGAACTCTGGGAACTGTAGCTTTGTGAGGCCTTGTTCAGCAACTCTCAGCACCCTTATCAAACTGCAGTTCCCGGGATTCTTCGTGGAAGCCATGATGTTTAAAGCAGCAAGTTATTGGTTTAAAGGTAAAGTGCAGATGGGGCCTAAATCTGGTCCTGGGCCTCCTCTTTACATTGCTAGCCAAGAAATTACTCCACAAACATAGAAAATGTATTTATAAGAAGCTGGCGTTTTATATACGCATCATATGAAGTTGGGTATTTTTGTCTTTTTGAACTGTGGGAGGAACAAGGTGAATCTTCTGTGAAATAAATGATAACTGGCCAGAACAGCCATTTAATTAAATTTGAGGAGTGTCTCATTTTGGAGTAGCAGAAGGAAGAAAAAAATTGCCTAGGATTCCCCACACCAATGAAGATCTAACGAGAAAGAAGGAAACTCAAAAGAGTGGAGGAACTAACAAGAGGAATGGGAAAACACCACCAGCTTTGTTTACCCCTGAAGCAGGGCAGGCGACCACAGACCCTCCAAGTGTCACGATGCGGCCAGCATGACTAAATCGCTATGGCGCATGGAGGTCCATGACGGAAGCCAGAGCGCATGGAAATGCGATTTACCTTCCTGCAGAACCAGTATATAAGTAACCATTGGTAGTGCTGTAGGGATTCTGACATGAAGACAAATAGGATATTGGCAGCAAAGGGAGGTGGTCTTTGAAATCCTCTCACTTTATCTGGACTGATCACATTTTGAAAAACTCAAAGAATAATAATAATAATAATAATAAAAGCCCTCAGAATATTTATCTTAAATATGGAGGTCTTAACTGCAGGCAAAGAGCTTTAACAAACTTTTTAACTGGAGTAAGAAAATATTTCCAAGCATTTACCAAGCTGGCTATACAATACATATATTACTGAAGTATTTAAGAAAGTTTGCTAAGTATCAAATCAAGTTAGTGTTAACCAACATTTCTTATAGTACTGCCATTTGCATCATATCTAAGTGGAAGAGGTGTGGATTGCTCTGTGTATGGCAATAATCGGAAACATTCCCTTTATATACTGTGTAAATGTTCCAGGCACTATGTGAAGTATATAAAATCAAATACTATTGTGATATGAAAAGGCAGCCTATGCCCTCACATAGATGCATTTTTGGTTTTCTAGTCAATACCTAACCAACTCATGTTTGTTATTTTTTAAATATATATAAAAGTGAAAAATATATCTTCCATACATGGTATGAATGTGAAATAAATTTAGAAGAAACTTTTTGCAATATATCGAAGTCTGAAAAAATATTATCTACTCTTCTGATAATAGATACAATGAGAGGTGGTTTTCCCACTAATACTATCATTTGTCTCATTTTTTTTTTGTTAGCAAGTAAATATAATTTACTCTCCAATAACAACAAAAATATAAAAAAGAATACTAGAAAAAAATCAAATGCATATCATTATGGCTATTACCAGAAAAACAGATAATACATTTTCCAGACTTAGATATATTGAAACAAAATTTCTTCTAAATTTATTTCATACTTGTATATATTTATCACTTTCATTTTTTTTAAAGTACAAACAGGAGTTGGCTAGGTAATGAACAGAAAACCAAAAATGCATATATATGAGGGCATATACTGTCTTTTAATCTGATTATCATTGTTGATTTAGTATACTTGACACAATGCCTTGAACCTTAACACAATGTAAATTAATAACAGCATCTGCCTGGATATTTAGTTAACTATAGTTAACTAAATTTTTAGTTCACTAGATTTTTTGTTAGCTAAGGGAATGTATGGCATTCCAGTGTAAAGTCAGACTTGTAAGACGGCACTAACATTAGCCTGGGGTGATATTAGCTGTACAGTCGCATGTGCTGTGAGACAAATACATTTCCTTCCACTGAGCATTATTTATTTTTTTCCATATTAGACCATTCTTTGTTTCAAAGCATATGATACTAGTGAATCTCCTTCCTTCCTCCCCACCACAATTCATGGCAACAACCAGTATTTAAAAACCCATCTGATATATAGTGGGTTGGATCTCATCACAACAACACAGTTCATAAAATCCCAACTATATGCTTTAATCCTTTTTGACTGCAGCAGCAACGCAAAGCATTATACACTTAAAGAAAAATCCCAACCTGCCATCCTGAAAAAATAATAATTGTGGCGCGTCAGTAACCAGATAGTATTCTCAAATTTCAGTGATCTAGACAGTGGAGCCTTCCCCCTATACTGTGCTCTGTTTCATGTGGTACAAGGCTTTAACTGGCCAAATCTCCCCCCTCCTCCCCACACTGAATCAGTAGAACAGTGAAGATCTTACTCTCTCTCTCCCTCTCTCTTTTTTAGCAGTGGCATATCAATGAGGCACAGATGTGTATTCCAACTCTGCATGGATGAGCACACTGTTCAATAGTGCTGGCTCACACGGTATCAGGGCAAGTTATCACTTCCCATGAAGGCACTCTTATCACCAGGGCCCAGAGAGGTGGCTGCAAATCGCAGCCTTTTTATTTTCAAGGCAGTTTTGCTGAACATTCAAGCTTCAAAGATTCACACTTCCAAAACTCTATAAGAGTTTGTGAACGCTCAATTTGCCAAAACTGTTTACAGTGTAATTGGGCACCGTACCTGTGTCCATGAGATAGCGAAGGCGCTTCTCCACCAGCGCGGCACGGGTGTCAATTTGCTTTTGCTCATTCTCTAGTGCTGCCAATTCTCCTACAACATACTGACTGGTGTCTTTGAACCCTTTCTGTTAAAGAGAACAAACAACAAGAAAAGACATCACTTGTTAAGTTGCATTTTTCCTTTCCAGAAACACTTAGTAAGGCACTTACCTAAATATCATGCTTACTACCAAACCAGGAAACACAATTCATAAATCTCAACCATCTGCCAAATTTCATTATGAGGTGCGTGCCATTAAAATCACTTACTGAAAGTTAGTTTCAAAGTTTCAAATCTCTTTGCTAACTTTTGAATTTCTGTACAATTTTTCTTTTAAACCTGTGCTGCTATAGATTTTTATAAATCATCTCAGAAAAGAATCAAAGTGTTTAATACACCATAGGTCTAACCTATAAAGCTGCTTTTTCGACTACAATTGGGGGGGGGGAGAAATACTCCTCAAATTTTATTTCATCCTACATAGCCATTTTTTTGCCAGGGAATCTACAGCTAAATATATAAAGTTTTGGGATTTGAAACAAACAAAAAATCCCAACAACCATGAATACCATTCTTTTCTTTGTGTATCTATCCCTTGTGCAAATTTTAATGGTGCTATTCTACAAAAATAACAGTAAAATGTCTTCTGGTTTCTCCCACAGAAATTGCTTAAATTGCTATACATTGGTAGTCTGGTAAAAGCATTGCTAATTAATGCTGTTAAGAACCTGACAAGTGGCAACAAAAATGATTGAAGAAATGCTCAGGTGCCACCACCATCCTGCAAAAAGAGAAAAAGCCTGCAGTCTAGTTTGGGTTCATTTATCCCAACCTTATAGTGACATCATTTTAAAATTTCTAAATCTTTCATATGATAAGTGTAACAGAACTTGTCCAAGAAAGAAAGAAATATGAAGAAGATGTATTACCGGTTATTAATGCTATCCTGAAAGCCATGACAGAAAACAGCAGATCTCTCAAATGTTCTGAACTTATCAGCTATAAACATTGTTTTAATGCTACTAATGAAAACTACCAATGGTGGTTCTGACTGGGCTATAGATAAGATTCCTCTCAGTTCCAACCGAGATGCAATTTATATCTAAAACAGTGTTTATAGCTGTTTTGGCAATACAAAAGTAAGGCACGTGTGCTTTGGAATCACCAATGAGCCTCTTTGAGGATGTTAATTAAAACTCACTGAGAGCAGGTTAGCTCATTTTGGGAATCCAATTGTCTTTTGCAAAGGAATGTATATATAGATACTACATTTTTAGGAAGGGATAAAATATGCTATTTACTTATCATGTCTCTACTAGTTGCTGGATGCGACAGCCAGCCACAATAAATTATTTTCTCCTCAAACAGTAGCTAAATGAATCAATACACAAAGTTATTTTTTGAAAATTGTGATAAAAGCTCACAAGGTGGTACCTCTCAGAACCCATGCACAGTGTAGTTGTTTTAGGACTGGGCAGACATGCAAATTTATAGGACCCCACCAGAAAGAAGAAAAGCAGCTGTGAAAGAAAGGCTATTTTACTTTTCTCATCCCCATCCCCCCAAACTGGTTGTTGTAGCCTCTCAAGTATAGGAAGGGAAGAAGTAATGTGGGTGGAGGAACAATAACGAAAGGTAACTGCCTACTATTCTTCATAGTTAATTGAAAAGATTACAAAACCTTGCCAATGACAGCTCTCAGGACTGTACAAAATACTGTAAGGTTAAAAGGAATGCTGTGTCAGGATGAAAACTTCCCCAGAGTTCATATGTACAATTTGCATATATATTATGAACTTGCTGAGCAAGACCTCTTCAGCTTTATTAAAGCACAACTGTTCTTAAATAAAAAAATTATCAGCTGGCAAATTGGTGGTCATTCAGTATAAGAATTAAAACACTTCACATTATCTAGATGGCACTGAGCTCCTCAGCAAAAATAACTACTATTTAGACAAAAGGTGGAGAGCAATAAAAAAGAGTTGCAAAAATTATGTGGTACCTCTAGACCGAAAAACAAAACAACCAATCCTCAAAACCAAAAACAAAAGGGGGAGGGGTGGCAGGAGGAAAAAAACAGAAATAAAACATATTCAGGTCAAAACTTGTTCTTCTTCCTGTTTCTGTCCCACAGCTGTCCATCAAAAGCAGCTTTCTCCCTGCGGTCTATCAAATATTTCCCTCACAAATCAATTTTACACATGATCAGCCCATACCCCTACTGAGCTGAACCTCCCCGTTAATTAAGTGAAGAAATTACCATATATATTATATTAATGCAAACATCATTCAGCTAGTAATTCACGGCTGATCTGGATAATGGAAAGGTTGAACACCCATTAACCCAAGCCAACAAAATGGGTTGGCTGAGAAATTCTAGCAGGTCTCATGTGACTTTTTCCTCTAACTGCAGCTCTGCGGTATCTGCTATTGTAATAATTAAAATCCTCCCGGTAGATCAATACTGGAATCTCTTTATGGGAAGTGCCCTGATGGAAATGTCTCAAGGAAGCTGGAGCTGTGGAACTCTGAAAAATTCATTTTTTTTTAATCTGACAATTATCACCACGCTGCAGACTAATTCAACAGCGCACCCCTCTCACTCTGCTTTGAATGCACTGGAGATTGACATCTAAGAAAACCTAACATCTCATTTTAACAAATAAAGGCACTATTTCCACATACAGTTGAGAATTATCAGCAATCATGAAACCAGACAAAAAAATTAATATACATTAAGCACTTCATCTTCTGATGGCTTCCTCTGAGTTTCAGTTATCGCTGCCTTCTCCTCATTTCCTCTCTTTGTATCTTCCTGTATTGATCTCTGCCTTTTCATCTCTTGAAAAAAAAGAGAGGAAAGACATGTAAAATTATTATAATACTTGATATTTGTGTATTGAAATGTGGGCTTACATTATCTGGTTTTTAATATATTTATTGTTAAATATTATTAAATCATAAGATTGGGGGTGGGAGGACAGCTTTTCAGAACATTTTTGCCTACCTGGTCTGTTTTCAACATATTGACTGAATGACTGAAGCTGAGTTTTTCTGACTGTGGAGTCCTTGCTGAACACAACAGGATTTCTAAAACATTCTGTTGCTTTTTGTAATCGCTCAGCATGATGTTCTTCTGTCTCATTCTGCCAGAAAAACCAGAACTGTACATCAAATTCTTTTGTTTATAAATATGCAGTTACAAATGAAAAATATATATTTCAACAAAAGAGAATATGTGGAGAGAGAAAAATACTGTTCGTGTTAGATAAAAATGACATCAGGAACCAGAAAAAAGTGCTGAGCCCAAGAAAAGAGGTTTTGGCAAAACAAGCCCCTTGGGTTATTAATATGGCAACTTCAGCCAGGGTTCTGCTGCTAGACACCAAAATCAGTTAACGGCATCAAATGTAACTTTGAACAAAGCAGAGTTTAAACAAAGATCACTCTTCCTCAATTTGGATTCCCTGAGCATGGTGTACATTGGACTACACAGCAATGTGTATACCCCTGAACGTCACCTGTCACTTAAAATAGCAGAGTGGCTCTAGTCTTCTCCATACACTGCTTGCCCTGGTAAAGAATTGTGTCATCCTGAATGGACCCACAGACTTGTATGACAAGAAGAACTCGTTTCTAATTTTATGCCCATTGAGATAAATCACTAATGCTGGATGAAGGATAAAAGGTAGGATTATAATACTACCCCAATGAACTGCATTTCATCAGCTATAACTTTCTGAATCCAGATTTGTAAGTAAGCCCTTTGCAGCTAAGGAAGCTACAATTATCGTTTCCCAGAGCTTCCTATGTTAATGTTGGTAACAAATTCAAATGGGTCTATCAACACAAAATATCCCAGAAGACTAAACCACAGCAGTGTGTGGAAACTGCAGATACGAGGTGCTGTGTACCAAACAAATATTTCATTTTATACCTAATCTATTATTATTTTTATTAAGTGTTTTGAAAGTAAATAGGGAAAGACTAAGATGCATGACTAATAGCTAAGCCTGCTGAATGCTGAAACTGGTTATCAAAAGCTACCAAGACTTTGCCCTTCCTCTGCATTGAGACAATTGGTAATGAGGGAGTTCTCCAATGGCCTATTCTCTAGCCTCAAGGAGGCCTGGGATACAGAATCCTCCAGGGAAGGTAACAGTTTATCCTTTTCCACAAACACAGAATGCCTCATTTATAAATGTGTAAACTGCATTTTATTAAGAACACAAATCCAACTCGTTGCTGAAAGCTTTAACAGAACAGATGGACACCATGTATTATTTCTTACAATATTAGAAATGTGTTTAGACCTGGCTACCCTTTTCGCTGCAGCAACTTAAACAAAGAAAATAAAGCACACCCAATTAATAAAAAAAATGTGTATTTAGAGCATGCAATACCATTTTTGTCACATTAACTAAATCAAATTGACCTAATAGAGGGGGTTGGTGTGCCATTTGTTGAGTTAACTCTTATTTCTATAAAGCATCACTTATGCTAGATTTGTTTTTTCAACAATCAAGCAGCTATGATTTTGCTTTTCTGAGAAAAGGATCTCTTCCAGCTATTCATACAATAGCCATCTGACAGTCAAAACGCAGGTCTTTACCAAAATAAACAAACATGGCTAATTTTTTAGGCCTGGCAACATGCTAAAATATCAGTGCGATTAGCCACCAAATCCCATTTTAAGAAGCCTTTTTATGACTGGGGACTTCTGCCACTTTACAAATGTATTCCTCTAAGCCCACTAATTCAGTTAGCCTTTTCAATCCATTGTATTATTCTGAGGCCAGCTTCATTTTGCATTAAATCCACTGCAGAAAGCTAAATTGAACGCAAAAAATCAGACTTGATCCAAGCTTTCCTTTGTTCAAAGATAGAGACTGAAAGTCCTCTGCTGCTGCCACACACTTTCATCACCAATTTATCGGAACCGACAGTGTAAAGGAAAAAGCAATGAAAGTCATTGTTTTGGGACTTCAAAGCATCTCTGTATCTGGGGGAGGAAATCCTTTCAGTCAGCAGTGTATACACCCACAGTCTGCAGGTGGGTGAAAAGTTATACATAAGTGGAACTGCCCCATAGGCATAAAAATCTTTTCACTTACTAGTAACAGTTGTGACCTAATGAAGACAGTAAGATGCACCTTTACATATATTGTATCTATCTAGTTATGTCTAGGTAGAAAATAAGCAACCCAACCCAAAATGCACTGCACTACCTACACTACGTGGCACAAATGTTTAAGAAACCTATGTGGGTTTATATAATAGTTTGATTTCAATATAGCAAAACCCAACAGTTAATCGTTAAAAGCAGTATTTTTAAACAAGAAAAAGAGGTGCCGGTACGCCCCATGACCCCCCACCACTCCCACCACTGCTTCCCCGACCCTGATCGCCCCTCCCTGCACTTTTGCTGCTTTCCCCTCCTCCGTTGCTGCTGCTTCCAGTGGCACAGCCTCCCGCAGTTGCTTTGGCACGACCCTTACGAATGACAAAGCGGCTTCCGAGAAGGTGCCTGACGATCACCGGCAGGCACCTTGGGTCGCACCCAATCAGTTCCGGGAGGCTGTGCTGCAGCCATGGAAGCAGCAGTGATGGAGGAGGAGGAGGCGGAAGCGGCAAAGGTGCGGGGGGGGACGACAAGTGAATGGGGGTGGGCAAGTGGCAGCCTCAAGATGGTGGCAGGGGAAAAGGAGGTGGTGGTATGTCATACCGACCAAAAAAACACACTAGTTAAAAGAGATTAAAGGAAGGCCCTGTTCACATCTATGTAAATGAGAGAATTGACTTCAGTCCGAATCATGTAATGTACTTTACTTCCTACACTTCCATAAATTTAAAATGACTAGTTGAAATAAAGAATGCCTAACTAGATTGTGGTACAGTGGCCCAAGTGAGCAATCACTTGTTGTACAACCAAGCACCACCCATAAGAGGACACACACTGTTAAAACAAAAGGCAAGTGTTAAAATGTATATCTTCTCATACATCTGTACAGACATAACCATTAACAGCACAAATCAGAATCCAGAAGCCTCAAGTACTAAGACAGTAGCTTAGTCAAAACTTACCTTAAACTCTTGCTCTGGGCTATCAATGACTGCTTTCTGAGCAGCACTGGAAAGTGAATTTGCCACCTGTGGCTGAGCTTCCAGGAGCTTCTTCAGCTTCCAGTCCACCAACTTGCTGCTCTGTTCAGCTAAATATGCAAACACCACAATATAACGCACACACACACACACACACATACAGACGGAGACAAAGAGGAGTATTTAGATGTGGAGTCATTATAACAATGTATTCATTTAAGAGATTACATTTGGATTGCTGTTTATAACCTTTAAAGTGCAACTGATTTGGAAATGGAATACAATAATTTGACTCTAGGCTACAAATGTGATTCTTGATGCCTCTCTTCCCCATGTCCTTGCCATACAGTTATTTAAACTATATGTTTGTTTATTCGGCTTTACGCCCATCATAAACCACAATACAATACAACAAAACAAATCAAATAAAACAGCGAACTCGTACAAACCACAAATAGTATAACACAGTTCACAACTCATAAGGACAGATTTATACTTTTTACAGGGTGGCCCATAATGTATTGGTCAAATTGATTTCAATTGAGCTTTTTTATAAGCAGGTTTCCTTTTTAAGGGTTGGAAGAAATGAATGAGTTAAACAAACATAACCAGATGTTAAGTTGTTTTAATTACGGTTTGGCTTAAACACAGTTTGTTTGCCTGCCTCACCCCAGACTCTCACTAAGCTGTACAGCTGCATAAATTGGAAAACGAAACAAACTTTGGGGAAGCTACTCATTTTTGAGATGACTTGTAGTTCACTATCTATGCCTACTTTATTTTTATTTTTGTCATCACTGCCAAAATTGGTGAGGTCTTGTGTGCGTGTGAAATTGTTTTTTGTGGAGGGTGGCAGTGGAATCTGGTCCTGGCCAGGTATTAACCACCCCTGTTCTAGTCATTACCTTGAGAACCTTTGACCTCACCTGGACTGCTATAACAAGCAGTAATCCACTTGCAACATTATAACTGCACTACTGTCTAAATCTTGCCACGGTGGAGGAATTATAACCACTGTGAATTGCTGTCAACCTCATTGCTGGAAATACTCAGAGGCAAATTTATCTATACACATGTCAAATATCAAATGAGTAAGTTTTATGTTCAGTCCTAGAGGTCTGAGTATAAGAAAGCAGATATATTTTATCATTCACATTCATCCTTTATGTTGTACTTCCCATGTGCAAAGTGCTTTGCTATTCCTGTATCATTAAAGCATTGCACAATATGTGTCTCTATTTCAACTTAACATTTGAGGAATTAAGGCAGCAAGACCAAATCTTGGTCAACACCTATGGCTGATCCAGGATTTAAACTATTGCCTTCGAGATACACACCTACATATTTACTTTGTTATCGACTGACAAGTACATGAAAAATGATAGCACAATCTTTCTTATATATATTACACATAAGCTAAGAATTGGTTACTTTGGACCAAACTACACAAGAAACAAAGATCTACAAGTAGATCTGCTGCTGCTTTAAAATTAAGCACAACTAGGTGAAGCTATGTATGTATGTATGCATTTAAAACACATACTGTTTTTAAAATTCCAAAGTGGTGTACAACAATATTAAAACCACACCATAAACAACAAAGATAGCATAAAACAACAATACATCAGGTGGCCTGAATAGCTAGGAACATTTTCGTTAGTGTACTCTATATGGCCATTTCTGAATAGGGATAGCCAGGTAGCCTCAAAGCTAGACTACAGTGGTATCTCCAGTTGCGCACGGGATCCGTTCCGGAGCTCCGGTTGGATCCTGAGGAATTCACAACCGGAGGTTTCCTGCTTGGCAGGGGGTTGGACTCGATGGCCCTTGTGGTCTCTTCCAACTATGATTCTATGATTCTAGGTGCCGCTTTTGCGCATGCGTGCGGTGCATACAGTGCTTCTGTGCATGTGGCGAAACCCGGAAAAATACTTCTGGGTTTACCGCGTGTGTAACCCGAAGGATACACAACCAGAGGTGTGTGTATCCAGAGGTACCACTGTATTGTGATGTTCTCTATATGGGCCGTCATTGAAGATGGTTCAGAAATTCCATCTATGGCAAAAAGCTGCAAGAATGCTGGTAGGGTAGCAAAAAGAATATTCTTTTCCAGTCCCAATTTAAAGTGCAAAGCCTTAAATCAGGTATGGAGAACCTTGGGCCCTCCAGATGTTGTTGGATTCTAACTCCCATCAGTAAGCATGGTCAATGGCCAGTGATGGTGGAAGTTGTAGTTCAAGAACATCTGGAGGGTAAAAGGTTCTCCACACATGCCCTATATCAGGGGTCAGCAAACATTTTCAGCAGGGGGCCGGTCCACTGTCCCTCAGACCTTGTGGGGGGCCGGACTATATTTTGGAAAAAAATAAAAATGAACAAATTCCTATGCCCCACAAATAACCAAGAGATGCATTTTAAATAAAAGGACACATTCTACACATGTAAAAACACACTGATTCCTGGACTGTTCATGGGCCGAATTTAGGTGATTGGGCTGGATCCGGCCCCCGGGCCTTAGTTTGCCTATCCATGCCCTATATGGTCTGATGGTGGTCTCTGTGTATGATGAAGTACAAAGACATACTTAGCCCCCCCCTTCTCTAACCCCCTTGCCAGAGGAACCCATACACCTTACCCATAACAACAAAGGAGCGACTCCTAGCCACTCCAGCTCAGAGTGGAGAGGCACCACTTGGGACTCCACCCTTGGCAGGGGCCAACCGAACCATTTCTTTATAGTTTTAGGAAGCTGGCTATGGTACATTTTCAGCAGGTGTTTGAATGAGGCAACACCTGATTAGATAACTGGTTGCTACTGCTGCTATTAGTAAATCACTATTTAGTGAATTGTTGTTGGCATCCGTCTGTCTTGAGAGACAATGGAATGCGCCTTCAGGGATGAAGTCAAAGTGTTGGAGAATCACGGTACCTGCTGTGACTACAGAGACCAGTATCTCTTAACTGCCGCCTCCCATGCTGTTTTTGCTAGCAGCACCTCTCCAAGGCACAAGCAGTGTGTAGCGAATTGTGGCCCACGTGCTCCAGCACATTTGCCAACCAGATGCTTATTGTGAGCCTGCAAACAGGATCTGATCACAAGACTACTGTGCCTTCCTATGGTTTCCAGCAACTCAAATTAAATTAAGGTTTGGAGTGTTAAAACTGGGTGCCATACCCATATGTATTAAACTGTGTGCTAGACATTTCTAATCTCCTGGAATTAGCAAATGTAACGGCTAATTAAGCCAAGCTAGTCTCTTGTGATGTGGTCACTGCCCGGGATGATAGGCCATTAAGAAACAGAAGATCAAAGGGACCCAGTATGAGATGGCAAATGGATGGGACCCCTCCCTTGAGAGATAAAGACCTTAGAGTAGTGAGTAAGAAGCAATGTTAGTAGAATTCAAGGTATGTGACCAATACACAAAGCAGCAGGCATAGCACAATGACTGATGTCAATCTGAATCCAAGGTTGAAGCTAAGGGACCCTCTTGAGGTGATAATGCTGTGAACCCCTCCATTCCCTGTGGGCTCAGATTGTCTATATGTGTAAATAAACCATAAATCCTAAAGACAAGACTGTTTCTTCTGTGCCTCATTTCAAAAAGGAAACATGGAACCCCAGGGAGTCATGCACTGCTTGGAGACTGGAGGTGGCATGCAACAAGATTAATGACCCAGCTATAAGCACTCTGCAGTGGAGGTTGGAAAAAGCAATCATTGATAGTCTTCTCCTCCATGAATTTGCCCAATCCACCTTTAAAGCCATCTAAGTTGGTGGTCATCACTGCTTGTTGTGAGAACAAATTCCATACACTATGCTATGTGCAGAAGTCTTATGTCTGTCCTGAACCCCTTTTTGTCTGTCCTGAAGTGATACGTATTATTACAAACAGGTCCTGCAATCAAAACGAATTATCTTGATTCCCACATAAAGAAAATGGAAACCAGAAAACACAGAAACCAGGAAGTGCTTGTGGGCTCGAAGATGTATTTCCTGAATGCTTGAAGAAACCAGGAAAACACCTTCAAGACACTAACCACTAGGCTTTGTACCATAAATAATCCATAAGAATAAAGTACCCAAGTTCTGGTTGACAGCAAAAGTAATAATCTTACAGGAACCCAAGAAAGATCACTGACTTGCCGTGTTACCACCCTATCTCTTTACTAAGCTGCATGTGTTAATTACTAAAAGGATTTTCTTTCAAGGAATTGTTTTCACCATAATGTTCTGAATATAGATGAACCTGATTTCAGAAAAATTCCAGTGAATGATGAAACAATGTTACTTAAAAAAATGCATTAAGCGTGGTTTCTAAAAAAGGCCAAGAACAGTCTAGTGCAGGGATTTCCAAACTATAGTCTGTGGACCCCCAGTGGTTTATGAGCTTCATTCAGGTGGCTGTGGTGCGTCTATGGATTTGGTTAAAGAAGGGAGACAGCACCACCACTGCATGAATCAGTCATACTGACCTTTAATGCTATTTTATTGCTTTTATTTCTTAAATTGCATTTTATTCTTGTTATAATTTGAATTTTTATGGAATTCAAATTATAACAATATAAAATGTAATGCTAATAAAATAAGCAACAAAAATAACATTAAAAATCATACAACATCTTAGCACAGCACTTTACAATTGCTACAACAGGCAACTGAATTCATTAAGTGGCCTGCCAAAACTCTTAGCACTTTTCATGAGGTCCATGGGGGAAATGGTTTGAGGATCACTGCTGTATATTCAGCTGCTCATATCATATTATATGGCCCAGAGGTGTGTTTTTTTAAGTGTCACTTGTAGACCCATATCTGTGGAAATGTACCTTGAAATGCATTTTGTTCCAAATGTGGCAAAAATTACAATTTCTAGACATCTCAAAAACAAATGGTTGTCTTGTGGGTCCTGTTCAATCATCTTCACAGAGAAGACTTCATACTGATAGTAGCTTTCCCTTCATATAGCACTGAATCAGGATCTCAATCAACTATAAGGTCTGAATGGTAACCTGAATAGAACGACTGGCTTACTTGAAGTGTAGATTTGTGAGTGGGACGCTGGTGACAGTGCATTGGGTATTTCCTCTCACATGACCTCAGGCAGGAGTAAAGACTTGTGGGACACAGGCACTTCCTCCTCAGTTTTTCTAGACTTGCCAAGCAGCAATGTTCACCAAAGCACGTGAAACAAGAACAGCAGCCTGCCTCCCTTCCTGGGTCATAAATCAATAAAAATAGAAGTGACAGAGTCAACAGTACCCCTCCTAAGGGAAAAAACAAAAACAAGTGTGACTGCAGACCATCATAGGGAGGGTTCCACTGTCCCCAGCGTCCCATTCACAAATCTACACTTCAGGTAAGCCAGTCCTTCTATTTATTTCACGGGACACTGGGAACAGTGGATTGGGACAGACCACAGCACTTCCCAATAAATGGATGGGTCCACACTGCTGACAAAACTTGGTGTAACACTGTACGACCAAAAGCCACCTCAGTTGAAGACACGGTGACTTGGTCAAATTTATAATGTCTGGTGAAAGTGGAGGGAGACAACCAAGCGGCTGCCCTACAAAAATCTATTAAAGGAGCATTAGCCATAAAGGCAGCAGAAGTCGAGGCTGACCCAGAGGAATGAGCAAAATATGAGATGGGTGGGCCAATTTCATAGGATCATAAGCTAAGGAAATGCAACCCTAATCGATCTAGCTAGTGTAGCTGAAGCGACCTTTCCTCCTAAGGTGGAAGGATGAAAACTGCTGTATATACACTTTTAAGGCCCTGCGGACATCCAAGGAATGCCAAACTTTTCCGATGTATGTTTTGGTCACTACAAAGTTGGGAGAATGAGTTCCTATTGAACATGGAATTTGGTAAGAGCTTTTGGTAGAAAGGAGGGAGCTTATCCTTATGGAAGATGCGTAAATTCTTATGGAAGGTATGTAAATGACCAACAAGGCCAACAGTTCTGAAACCCATCTCACTGAAGTTATCACAACCAAAAATAGGACTTTAAAGAAAGGTTCTTTAAGGAGATTTGGTGTAGCGGTTCAAATGGATGCCGTTGCAGTGCTGACAGAACAGAATGTAAGTTCCATGGTGAAAAATGGTAAGCTACCGAAGGATGCTGTAACATAGTTCCTTTGAGGAAACATTTGATTAGCAGATTTTGTGACAACGAAGAACAGCCAACAGAACTTAAAATCGAAGAAATGATGGAAAGGTGATGTTTTAAAGTATTAGGCTATGGGCCATTTTGCAGACCATGTTGGGGATAGCAGACAACATCTGGAACCGCTACTCTGTGTGGTCACAGATGAGAAGCTTTACACCAGGAGGTAAAGGCTGACCACGATGATTGATAAATATGTCTTGTGAATGGACGTCTGGAAGCTAGAATGGTGGAGATAACATTCTCATCCAGACCACAAGATTTCAGTCTATGGCACTCAAACACCATGCGGTCAGGTTCAACCATTCTAAGTTCGGATGAGTCCCTGGCAAAGTACAGTGGACAATACAGGAAGATGAAATGGTGGTGTCACTGAAAAAGCCTGAATCTCTGACAGCCAAGGCCTGCAGGGCCATAATGGCGCAACTAGAACCACCTAAGCTTTTTTCAACCTGATCTTTTGGAGGACTCTCGGAATGATGGCACGAGGAACGAAGGTATACAAGAGTTCCTTCGGCCATGTCGTCATTAGGGCATCCCAGGCTTCTGCTTGGTTTTCTTGGAACCGGCTGAAGTAATGGGGTAGCTGACGATTTAGCTTGTGAGCAAAGAGATTGACTTGTAGAGGATCCCAGCGGTGTTGAATCTAATGAAACACTGATTTACCTGGGATCTGCTCAACTAATCTGTTTGCTGGCTACCGTCGCCGGCAATATGTTCTGCCATGAGGCTGAGGGGATGATGCTCAGCCCAACTGAAGAGAAGAGCTGTCTCTTTCTGGAGAGATTCTCAATGGTTGCCTCTTTGACAAGATATGTGGGCCTTCGTTGTTAAACTGTCTGTTTGATGAAGGACGTAATGGAGTTGAAGACAAGAAAAGTGAACATTTGCCAGTCTGGCTGCTCTCAACTCTAGCCAATTGATGGAGTGAGTGGCCTCTGAGCTTGACCACAGGCCTTGAGTGTAGATTTATTGACAATGACATCCTTGTAAACTGGTGTCCATGGTTATCTGACTGCTGCACAGATTTCTGAATCATTTCTGAAGATTGGAGATTTGCACCCACCACGGAATGGACAGCTTGAGTTGAGGAGATAAGAGCAAAGACCTGGGGCGATTGTGAATGATTGCCCATAATGCCAAAGTAAAAACCACTGTAGGGTTCTTGTGTGGTGCCCAACATGTAATCTGAGAGGCTGACATGCAGAGTCCTAGAATTATTGACAGACATTTGACTGTCATCTTTTTTTGTCTTTAAGATTGCAGCTGCTGCTGTGTAGATTTTGCTGATGTGCTCCGGTGAAAGAGTCACAAGATATTGAACTGTATCTAGCAGGGCACCTAGGTGAATGATCCTTGGTGATGGGGTCAAGCAGCTTTTTTTGTAGTTGTTCAAGAAGCCATGAGATTGTAATGTTTTGAGGGTGATGTGCCAATGGAGATGAGCCTGTTGAAGGGATGTCGCCCAAAGGAGCAGGCCGTCTATGTACGGCTAAATATGAATGCCTTGTAGATGCAGGTGCGCTACTAGGGTGATCATTATCTTTGAGAAAACTTGGGGCGAAGAGGCTAGACCAAACAGGAGACTCTGGAACGGAAAATGATGCTTATCTATGGCGAACCATAGATACTTTTGGTGATCTGAATGCATTTGAACATGGAGGTATGGTTCTCAAATATTGATGAGAGTTGCCGGTGTGAAGAACCTCCATGATGGAGGGTAAGGACTCCATTTTGATTTTTTTGTAAGCAACACAGCGATTTAGGAACTTCAGATCAAGAACTGGCCAACATTTTTTGGTGTCCTTCTCTCCGTTGCCAGCCCCGCAATCTCCGGGGACAGAGGGGAAGCAATCTTCTCCCCGCCGCCCCTTGCTTTTACCAGGTCCGGGGACAGAGGGGAAGGCGTGCGCCTTCCCCTCTGTCCCCGGAGATTGCGGGGCTGGCAACGGGGAGAAGCGATCTTCTCCCCACCACCCCTTGCTTCAAAAGAGGTCCGGGGACAGCGGGGAAGACGCGCTGCGCTTCCCCGCTACCCCCGGAGCTTGCGGGGCAAGCTTCGTTTTGCGAAGCAAGCCCATAGGGAGATGCGTCTTGCGAAGCGGCTAAGAAAATGAAAAACTCCTTCGTCTAGCGAGTTTTTCGTCTTCCGAGGCGTTCGTCTTGCGGGGCACCACTGTACTTATCTTTACATTCAATCAATAAAATGGTGCACGGCAAAACGGAGCCTCAGCATCAGAAAAAAGAGCATATTCAGCGACCCTGTAGGACTGCAATATACAGGGACATTCTGCAAGAAAGTAAACTTAATAAACTAAAGACAAGAATAAGGTTGCTAAGGCAGACAAACAGGGGCGGGGAAGAACGAAATGCTTTTTTGGAATACACACACACACACATACATATATATATATATATATATATATATATATATATATATATATACACACACACACTATATATATATATATATATATATATATATATATATATATATATAAAATAAAAAGGTACCCCTGCCCGTACGGGCCAGTCGTGTCTGACTCTAGGGTTGCATGCTCAAGAGGCCGGGAGCCGGCGCCATCCAAAGACACTTCCGGGTCACGTTGCCAGCGTGACGAAGCTGCAACTGGCGAGCCAGCACCAGTGCTGCACACGGAAACGCCGTTTACCTTCCCGCTAGAAGGCGGTACCTATTTATCTACTTGCACTTAAGGGTGCTTTCGAACTGCTAGGTGGGCAGGAGCTGGGACCGAAAGACGGAAACTCACCCCGCCGCGGGGATTTGAACCGTCGACCATGCGATCGGCAAGCCCTAGGCGCTGAGGTTTTACCCACAGCACCACCCGCGTCCCATATATATAAAAATATATATGGCTATATATATATAGCAAGACTCAAGACAGTTGCTAAAACTAAGGAAAACTAGCAAGAGAAAGCAACAATAAAATGAGATCAAAACTGAAAACTTATCTGAAGAAGCAGGAGAGCCAGGACAAACATCTTGCTGAGTCAGGCAGGAGAAAAAAACTGAAGAGGAAGTGCCTGTTTCCCACAAGTCTTTGCTCCTGCCTGAGGTCATGTGAGTGGAAATACCCAATCCACTGTTCCCAGCGTCCCATGAAATAAATTAAATAGATCTTCTATAGCAGACAGCTGTGATTAATATAAACCTAAATTAGCCTAAACAAGTCTCCTGCTATTACTTTTGGAACACAAAGGGACATAACCAACAATCCTCACTTTGAGGAGAAAATGAACAAATACTAGGATTTCTTGCCATCACTATAATCAACTATAGCATAGTTATAGTAGGGTTACCAGACGTCCCCAGATTTGCAAATCTGTCCCCGGACAAATTCCGTCCCCGGAATGTCCCCAGATTTGTAAATCTGTGCCCGGGAAACGTGGCAGCGGCAGCCTCAACAGCCCTGAGCCAGCCTGGTAGTGCAGTTGGCTCTGGCTGGCTTCAGGAGCTGCTCACTGCCGTGGCGCCTGCCATTTTTCCTCTCTGGAAGTCCCCATATGATGTGTCTTGTGCACAACAGATCATATGGGGACTTCTGGAAAAGAAAAATGGTGGGCGCCATGGCAGTGAGCAGCTCCTGAAGCCAGCCAGAGCCAACTGCACTACTAGGCTGGCTCCGGGCTGCTGACTGCTGCCGCCACTGCCGAAAGGGAACCAGGGACGTCCGGCGGTAAAGATCTCCTGCCCCCTCCCCCTTTGTTTTGACAGATCGGGGGAGGCTCGGGAGTCACGTCCGGTCGTTGCCCAGTTTTTTAAAAAACTGCATTTATGTTTCACAGGGTGAGAAAGAAGGGCTTTGCACCTTTATACAATATGCCTGTGTGCTTGGGCCTCACCATCCCCACTACTGACTCCCTGTTGCTACTCAGCTTAATTTTTTTTTTAAAAAAAGTCCCCAGATTCATTGAAAAAATTCTGGTAACCATAAGTTATAGCAGACTTTAAAAGATGCTGCTATGATTATGGAAATTCTCCCTGTCCATGTGAGATGGGGGAGTTCCTCTCTAATCAACAGAGCCTCACTTTGATCCCTGCTTTAGATGATTCGTAATTTGGATGTATCCCCTTCATGGATCACTGCCTTGCCGTGGCGAAGGGGCTTGAAGAACTCAGAGAAGCTATGAACTATGCCGAGCAGGGCACCCAAGATGAACAGGTCATAGTGGAGAGTTTTGACCAAACGTGATCCACCTGGAGGAGGAACCGGCAAGCCACTCCAGTATCCCTGCCAAGAAAACTCCATGGACAAAGACAACAGGCATATAAAAGTTATGACGCTGGAAGATGAGCCCCTCAGGTCGGAAGGCATCCAACATGCTACTGGGGAAGAGCGGAGGGCAAGTACAAGTAGATCCAGAGCTGATGAAGCGGCTGGGCCAAAGCCGAAAGGACGCTTAGTTGCGGATATGCCTGGAAGCGAAAGGAAAGTCCAATGCTGTAAAGAAAAATATTGCATAGGAACCTGGAATGTAAGAACCATGAACATGGGTAAGTTGGAGGTGGTCAAAAATGAGATGGCAAGAATAAATATTGACATCCTGGGCATCAGTGAACTAAAATGGACGGGAATGCGTGAATTCAGTTTGGATGACCATCATATCTACTACTGTGGGCAAGAAACCCGTAAAAGAAATGGAGTGGCCCTCATAGTCAACAAAAGAGTGGCAAAAGCTGTACTGGGATGCAATCTCAAAAATGATAGAATGATCTCGATACGAATCCAAGGCAGACCTTTTAACATCACAGTAATCCAAGTTTATGCACCAACTACTGGTGCTGAAGAAACTGAAATTGACCAATTCTATGAAGACTTACAACACCTTATAGAAGTGACACCAAAGAAGGATGTTCTTCTCATTATAGGGGATTGGAATGCTAAAGTAGGGAGTCAAGAGATAAAAGGAACAACTGGCAAGTTTGGCCTTGGAGATCAAAACGAAGCAGGGCAAAGGCTAATAGAGTTCTGTCAAGAGAACAAGCTGGTCATCACAAACACACTTTTCCAACAACACAAGAGACGACTCTACACATGGACATCACCAGATGGGCAGCATCGAAATCAGATTGATTATATTCTCTGCAGCCAAAGATGGAGAAGCTCTATACAGTCAGCAAAAACAAGACCTGGAGCTGACTGTGGCTCAGATCATCAGCTTCTTATAGCAAAATTCAAGCTTAAACTGAAGAAAGTAGGAAAAACCACTGGGCCGGTAAGATACAATCTAAGTCAAATCCCTTATGAATACACAGTGGAAGTGAGGAACAGGTTTAAGGATTTAGATTTGGTGGACAGAGTGCCTGAAGAACTATGGATGGAGGCTCGTAACATTATACAGGAGGCAGCAACGAAAACCATCCCAATGAAAAGGAAATGCAAGAAAGCAAAGTGGCTGTCCAATGAGGCCTTACAAATAGCGGGGGAGAGAAGGCAAGCAAAATGCAAGGGAGATCGTGAAACATACAGGAAATTGAATGCAGATTTCCAAAGAATAGCAAGGAGAGACAAGAAGACCTTCTTAAACAAGCAATGCAAAGAAATAGAGGAAAGCAATAGAATGGGAAGAACCAGAGATCTGTTCAAGAAAATATGAGATATGAAAGGAACATTTCGTACAAAGATTTCCATAATAAAGGACAAAAGTGGAAAGGACCTAACAGAAGCAGAAGACATCAAGAAGAGGTGGCAAGAATACACAGAGGAATTATACCAGAAAGAAATGGATGTCTCATATACCCCAGGTAGTGTGGTTGCTGACCTTGAGCCAGACATCCTGGAGAGTGAAGTCAAATGGGCCTTAGAAAGCACTGCAAATAACAAGGCCAGTGGAAGTGATGGTATTCCAGCTGAACTATTTAAAATTTTAAAAGATGATGCTGTTAAAGTGCTACACTCAATATGCCAGCAAGTTTGGAAAACTCAGCAGTGGCCAGAAGATTGGGGAAGATCAGTCTACATCCCAATCCCAAAGAAGGGCAGTGCCAAAGAATGCTCCAACTATCGCACAATTGTACTAATTTCTCACGCTAGCAAGGTTATGCTTAAAATTCTACAAGGAAGGCTCAAGCAGTATGTGGACCGAGAACTCCCAGAAGTGCAAGCTGGATTTAGAAGAGGCAGAGGAACCAGAGACCAAATTGCAAACATGCGCTGGATTATGAAGAAAGCTAGAGAGTTCCAGAAAGACATTTACTTCTGCTTCATTGACTATGCAAAAGCCTTTGACTGTGTCGACCATGGCAAACTATGGCAAGTTCTTAAAGAAATGGGAGTGCCTGATCACCTCATCTGTCTCCTGAGAAATCTCTATGTGGGACAAGAAGCTACAGTTAGAACAGGATATGGAACAACTGATTGGTTCAAAATTGGGAAAGGAGTATGACAAGGCTGCATTTTGTCTCCCTGCTTATTTAACTTATATGCAGAATTCATCATGCGAAAGGCTGGGCTGGATGAATCCCTAGCCGGAATTAAGATTGCCGGAAGAAATATCAACAACCTCAGATATGCAGATGACACAACCTTGATGGCAGAAAGTGAGGAGGAATTAAAGAACCTTTTATTGAGGGTGAAAGAGGAGAGTGCAAAATATGGTCTGAAGCTCAACATCAAAAAAACGAAGATCATGGCTACTGGTCCCATCACCTCCTGGCAAATAGAAGGGGAAGAAATGGAGGCAGTGAGAGATTTTACTTTCTTGGGCTCCATGATCACTGCAGATGGTGACAGCAGCCACGAAATTAAAAGATGCCGGCTTCTTGGGAGAAGGGCAATGACAGGCCTAGACAGCATCTTGAGAAGTAGAGACATCACCTTGCCAACAAAGGTCCGTATAGTTAAAGCTATGGTTTTCCCAGTAGTGATGTATGGAAGTGAGAGCTGGACCATAAAGAAGGCTGATCGCCGAAGAATTGATGCTTTTGAATTATGGTGCTGGAGGAGACTCTTGAGAGTCCCATGGACAGCAAGAAGATCAAACCTCTCCATTCTGAAGGAAATCAGCCCTGAGAGCTCACTGGAAGGACAGATTGTGAAGCTGAGGCTCCAGTACCTTGGCCACCTCATGAGAAGAGAAGACTCCCTGGAGAAGACCCTGATGTTGGGAAAGATGGAGGGCACAAGGAGAAGGGGGCGACAGAGGACGAGATGGTTGGATAGTGTTTTCGAGGTTACCAGCATGAGTCTGACCAAGCTGCGGGGGGCAGTGGAGGACAGGAGTGCCTGGCGTTCTCTGGTCCATGGGGTCACGAAGAGTCGGACACGACTAAACGACTAAACAACAACAACAACAATTTGGATGTATAATCTTAATATATGGGGCCTACTGCCAAGTAAATGTACACAAGGCTTCAGCCTTTGCCATTAGCCACCATTTTCATTTTGCAAATCACTCAGTCATAAAACCTACATAAATTATTGCCGGTAACAATAATGTCCAGTTCAAATTAACTTAAAATAACTACATATGCAGAACAAAAAAAGATATTCTGTTAATTCTTACCCCATTTTGGAGATATTAGAAACATATATTAAAATCTTTAATAATCAATCATTTTCTTGTTAACTGAAACCATACTAATCATGCGGAGAAGGCATTCATGAAAGATAAATTAATCCAAGGGTTATAAAGGTCCCAAACAGATGTAATACTAGGCTGACATATTACAAAAGGCACTGATGAGGAAACTGGTGTTAGTCATGCAAAAGACACAAAATAGCCATTAGTTTAATTACCATTAGAATCAAGGTCATTTTCTAGGTTAGTATGTTGATCTTCACCGGCAGTAACAGTGCATTCAGGAATCTCCTCATTAGTAACTACCTCAATATTATCATTTCCACCCTCATCTGTGGGAACATGTCATAACAAAGTTAGTGCTTTTCATCCTGTACATGCACCACAACACATCAATGAAAACTTTTAGTGTTTTAGTGTCAACTGAACACATTCATCATTTATGACACAGAAATGGGAAAAGTCACTGAAATGTAGCAATTGGTCCATAGAAAAATAATGCTCTTTAAAGAAAATATCAGTTGCACACACACTGTATATACATCCTGTTTGTAAACATGCCAAGCTGTGCATTGTTAACTTAAATTCAAGTTTACTGCTCAGCCAAGTGGAGAGGATGTTAAAGCACCTACTGGGGTTACACATGTTTGTGCTGCTACTATGAGTAGACAATATGATCAGTCTATCACAGATTAAGAGTATTACTGCAGCTGTGAGGAAGAGCACACAGATTTTACTACCCTGTAAATTCTTCTACTCATTTGCCAGATAGGGAACCAGACACTGA
Source organism: Podarcis cretensis (assembly GCF_951804945.1). Lineage (NCBI taxonomy): Eukaryota > Metazoa > Chordata > Lepidosauria > Squamata > Lacertidae > Podarcis > Podarcis cretensis. Next base: position 123,396,592 of record NC_137172.1, on the reverse strand, counting down.
ACAAAGTGATCTCTGTCCACCAGGGGCAGTTTCTTTAGATTTGGCTCAGGACAGGATTGGTAGTAGCTGTCCCTAGACTGCTATCCCTGACTTCAGAAAGAGGACATCCTAGCTAACAAGCACCCCACCCCAAACAATGAACCCCTACATGGAATTCTGACATAAATGGAAAAGGGAGTGGAAATTGGTAATGTGTGCTTATTTGTCCCATGTCCAGAATGGAAACCGACCCAGTGAATATGATTGGTATTCATTGTTGTTGTTGCTTGCAGTCTGGTTGGCCACTGTGAGAACGGGATGCTGCATTAGATTGTCCTGATCCAGCAGGCTTAGATTATGTTCACAACGGTTCTTCTAGGACATGCATGACTTTTGCATTGCCTGACACACAAAGCATTATTTCCATCTGGAGTGAAGAGCTCAGATCTCGCTGAGGTCAATGTGCAGCTGAGTGTCTCATCACAATGATGAATCTAGCCTGAAGATTTCTTTCTTTCTGAGCCTCAACAGTTCTGACCCTGACCTTATTTTTGATGTACTTGGAATAATCTTCAAATAGCTTTAAGGAGGTTTTATTATTCTTTTTGGGGACATGACTGGTTGCTGTGCTTTCTTGGACACAAAATATGCCTAAGCATTTTGTGTAGCTTTGCCCCTGTTAGGAATAACATGTTAAGTGCCACTTGGTGTACAGAAAGTAGACAGAAAGAATCTCTCTCTCATATAGTAAGAGAACCTGAGGTCATCTAATGAAGTTGAATGTTGGAAGATTCAGGACAAATTAAAGGTAGTACACAGCACCTAGCTAAACTATGTAATTCACTACAACAGAATGTAGTTATAGCCAACAACTCTAACATAGATTTAAAAGAGAATTAGAGAAATGGAAGGCTGTCAGAGGCTACTATCCATGTTCTGCCTCTGCTGTTAGGGGCAGTATGCCTCTGAAAACCCAGTGGGGAAACTGCTATTACACTTGGGTTCTATTTGGAGGCTTTCTATAGTCATCTGGCTGGGCACTGAGAGAACAGGATGCTGGACCAGATGGGCTTTTGGTCTGATCCAAGAGGGTTCCTCTTTTGTTTTTATGGGGGTCTGCTGGCATTTACCATGACACTGATGACCTTACAAGACTTGTCATGAAAGGGTGCCCCTATATTCTAGAAGGTTTCACTTTATCTTTGAATACTGGTGAACATTCTAATGTTTGGACCTTGTAAACTCAAAGTGCTTTCTTCTAGCTGACTTACCTTTTACACCTTTTACATCACAATTGGATTTGCCCCTTCTCTTCCCCCTGCACATGCCTGTTGCCGCTCCCAAATCTGCTCTGGTGTGTTGGATAGATTTATGGAACACAGGAGTAGAAAGGGAGAACATTCCATTGTGCAAGGAGAAAGCTTTGAGTCACTAGAATAGTGCAACATTGAATAAAACCTATTATGTGCAGCACTCAAATTTGAAGTCTGATTTTGCCTTTCATATCACCTTAGAACATGATTTTATGCCTTCTCATATAATTGCAGATCCAACTTGACAATTTTGGGCACAATTTGGAAGGGAAGGGCTGGTGGGAGGGCCAGGGCTGGAAGGGAGGAATGTAGTATTTTTTCCATACATTTCATTTTAGAAAATAATCTGTGATCAGGGGCGAAGGAAGGCTAACCAGCACACCGTGTGGGGTGTCGGGGCAAACCGCCCAGCGGTGTATGTGCATGCACTGTATGTACTGCACATGCATGGGGCTACACACGTGCATGTGTCGTACGTACTGCATGCGCATGCGCAGCTGGGCAGTTTGCCGACGGCGCCACTTGAGCACCGTGTGGATGGTGGTGGGATCCCTTCACCGCCACTGCAGCCGTGAGCGGAGGATCCTCCGCATGCAGCAGCAGCGGCTGGGGTCAGTAGGGCGAGCCCCCCATGGGGTACCTTCTTGTCACCCCCCTCAGAGATTGCACCCGGGGCGACCCGCCCCCCTTCCTCCACCACTGTCTATGATCTCCTGATTTTGGCTGGGATATTTCCCATCAGTTTTGAGTTTAAACAGGGAAAGCCTGGGGTAAGTCGCCCATCTCTTTTTTCTTCAGTAAACCTCCAAAATGGCAAAATTAGAAACATGCCAAACTCATAATTTTCTCTAAAGTATTCAGACAACATTTTAGGAGTAAAAACATGGTACCATCAAAAATGGGTACAAGCCTTACTATAAGCCATTCTGCTGAAACTCTAAAACTGCAGGTCTCAAGAGAGGGTTGTGAATCTACTCGTTATCTTCTGGAACACTGCTTGGTATGTCTCCAGTCACCTGGATCCACACCCTGTCTGTAAACCTGAACATTTCCCGTGTGCAGAAATTGCACTCTGCCAGCTTAAAGAACAAGCTGACTCCTCAAGGAGTGCCATGTATCTGATCTCTCCTTGCTTGTTTCTGTACAACAGCACCATCACATTAACTAAACTGTTTATAGTGTCAATCCATTTAGCTTGTTCTGAGCATGCCAGGTGGAATTGTAGCGTTGGAAGGTCTCCAAAGGGTCATCTAGTCCAACCCTCTGTGATGCAGGAATCATAACTAAAGCATCCCTGACTGATGGCCATCCAAACTCTGCTTAAAAATCGTCAATGGAAGAGAGTCCACAACCTCCTGACGGAGTCTATTCCATTGCCTATCAGCTCTTATTGTCAGAAAGTTATTCCTAATGTTTGGTCAGAATCTCCTTTCTTATAATCTAAATCCATTAGATTGGGTCCTAGCCTCCGGAACACGAGAAAACAAGCTTACTCCATTTCCCATGTCACAGCCCTTTAGATATTTGAAGATGGCTACTGTATCACCACCTAGTCTCCTCTTTTCCAAACAAAACATACCCAACACCCTCAACTGGTCCTCATAAAGTTTGGTTTCCAGACCCTTTAACATCTTGGTCATCCTCCTCCTCTATGATAATAGGACATAGCAGTAGGTGGTCACAACTTTGAAGCAGAACCATGTGCTGAGCTGCAGCACTAGGCACTGAGTCAGTCATGGAAACAACACAATGAGTAAAATGAGATAAACTGGTGCTATGCTTGATTATCTGTGGGGAGAATGAAAGCTGGGAAGATCAATGTTGTCAATGTCAACACTGAAACTAAGACAAATAAGCAAGTTCTACACTTGCTTAATGGGGTATATTGTATTGAACACTCAGAATGAGTACAGAGGAAAGGGTATAAATATGTGCCCTTATCTTTAATATATTATTCAAAAAAAATAGCAGACTTGTGTTGAATTTTTATATTCCAAAAATGAGGGGTGCTATTTGGGAATTCAAAAGATATTTTGGTTAGATTAATATAATTTAGTTAAATGTGTGTACAGTTGCATTGAAATGGTTTAAAATGATTGCAAAGACTTGTAGTTGTATTACATATTAATAGTTTTTAATTTTTATTATTATTCAGCATTACCTGACCTCTTCAGAAGGTAAAATTAAAATTATTTGGTTTTCCGAAAGCAGTTTATGTGCTTCTTCACCAAATGTAGACTTCCCAAGGTAAATGATGTGTTGAGGCTATGGCGGAAGCAAGGCCCTCTTGGGGTGTTAATGCTGTGAACTCCTCCATGCTAAGTTGTATATATGTGTAAATAAACCATATATCATAAAGACACCACAGTCTTCCACTGTGCCTCATTCGAAAGGAAACATGAACCCTGCCTGGAACCCCTGGAATCTCACACCACTTGGAGACTGAGGCGGCAGGCAACAATATCCATTAGCAGCCATACACTGGCCTTCTACTGCCCCAGAGCAACAGCAGGATATAAAAATAGTTGTGTGGCACTGATATGAGCAGGGAGAATATCTGACAGCTGATGGACACACATGGCAAGTAAATGATCAGGCAAGAAGAACTACAAACATATGTTCTAAATGCACACTTAAAATATTTTTAGGTGTATATCCCCTCTCCCCCCCCCATGTTGCCCTGGTGAAACGACTCCCTTAGCACTACAATGAAGACAAGCCACAGTGTTTGAAATAGCGCATAAGTCATGATCAACTAAATATGTTTTGAGGGGAGTTAAATCTTACCAAAAATGTCAAATGAGCTTCACTCCCCTTTTTAAAGTGCCTCATTCAAAATCAAGACAAAAGAAGAGAAGGAAGCTATAAGACTTTTTGTGCTTGTGCCAAATAAAAGGTTATCTCTGAGAGCGCTTACAAATTCAGTAAAGACAAGGACAAGTCTAGAGGGGGGAAACAATAGAAAAATATTCAATTTCCCTCGACAATTTAACCGGTGGCCAAAATTAAAGATAAAAAAGCCTGCAACCTATGTACTATTAAATTTTATTTTTAAAAATGTGAAGAAAGAAGTAGCGGGGGGGGGGGGGAGAGAAATAGGGATGAAATCAGCACAGACAATAATAAAATTAACATACTAAATTGAGATGAAAAATGCAAAAAGAGATGTGAAATTACATACGTGTAGCATCTACAACTACTGCTTGACTTGTTCATACTCAAGTAACTTAAATCGCTGTGCATATTGCTGCTGAATTTGGACTGTCAAATTCGTGCAAAATGCTAACATTATGCCAAGTGTAGGTGTTGTCCAAAACATTTAATAAAGATTTGTTGAACAAGCTATTAAAGGCTGCATGGAAGCAAATAGGACTAGCTGCTGCATCTATGTTTTGGTATAGCCCTAAAAAGATATTGAAAGAATCATGGAACTTTATACTTGCAAAGGTGTTGCAGATCATTTACTCTCATGATCCGATGCCACAATGTTTCACAGCAACATTAAAGAACAGTGTTCTCAAATTAATTAATTATACGTATATTCCCCTTTTCCATCTTAACACATGACTTAACACATCATAAAACAATTATCAATAAATCAAAACCAGGCCCGGTGATCATTGTATCCAAGACAAAGAAAGTCTTTGTGCCTAAACTTGGGACATTTTTCTTCTCCTAGTGGAACTAGCTTCATTTAGTTAAACAAGAGCCTTTTGTACACACGTGTTCTGAAGTGAATTGTCCCACTACACATCAAGTTGTGTAAACTCACCCCAAGGGGTATTTCCCTAACAAAGCCTTGCTCTGTTTTAATTGGACACACCTGACGCCTACTATCTGAATCAGTTGTTCTGATACATCCCTGATCTCAAATACAATAGTTCTGGCTACATCTAGCTCAATACTTTTATTCAAGTTGTGGGGAGAAGCGCTATTCTTTTGACTGTGTGAAATTAAGAGATATGGCATATATCTATAGATACGTGTACTTGGTGAACAAAAATTACCAGTAAGCTCATTTGAAGTCTGAATAAAAGCAAATTTCAAGAAGGTCTTCCTCAGGTTTCTGCGTTGCCATAGGAATGAGATACAAGGTTTCTTAACTCACCTCCAGATGCCTTTGACCTTTCTTTCAACTTTTCTGCAGCCATTTCACTGTAGCTAGGAAGTTCTGACATCTTCACTCCAGATCGAGCTTCTGCTATTAGCTGACGAGCTCTCTCTCTCAGCTGCCGACGCCGCTCTTCATCTTGCTGCTAAGATATATTGAACAGTTGCCAACTCAGTAATTGACAGAAATGCAATTTCATTCTCAATCTGATCATCATGATAGTAACTGGTTTACAGCATGGTGCTTGGCCCATGTTATAAATAGGAAGCTCCATATCAGTTGGGTGTCAACAAAACACTTTTTAGAGCCATCCTGGAATCAGGTTTTTTTTTAACCCTAATAATTTCTCCAATTATTGTATTAGATCTTAAAAAAATTAACTGGTTTATAAAAATGTAATCTGAGGCTAATAGGTACCCAAAACTTATGGCCACCATGCAACACCACAGTATGTTCAAGTCTTACTGGTTTCAAAGTGCTAATACATCTTTAAAAGGAGATGTACACAGTCAAATAATGAATGGAAAGAATTACAGTTCAGCCCCGGTATCAGAAAGAAGCTCCATTTATATTAGTAGGTTCACTCTTATTTAAGATTGATACTGGTGCAAAATGGAAGTACACTAAGCTGAAATTTTATTTTCTAACAATCCCTACTGAATCAGTATTTAAAATAAAGACAGCTATGGATACTAAGATCGTCCCACTTTGGAGGAACAAAAACATTTTAAAGCTTGTTATGGAAAAATACATTTGTTTTGGAATTCCTGTTTGACAGAATAAGTACATGTAAAATATGTGCCTGTAACAGAGGAATATTCTGAAGGTTTCTTCTCTTAAGTTAAGCAAATCAGGACTTGGTTAATACTTGAATGGAAACCCCAAGTGATGAACATTGCATATGGAGGAAGGCTGGGATAAAAACATTAACAAACAATTAACTTGAAAGATATACATTGCTCAAGGAAATAATCAAATTACCAGTGTAAATTCTTTCATTCTAGAGTGAGCCTGGTGGACTATATCATCCTGGCCAAGTGTCAGAGAGAATTAAACACACTCCAGGTAAAGGCATGTGTTATGTAAGCCCCTTTTCAGTACCCTTCTCCAACACCTGAACAGAATTGTGGCAGGTATAGGGAATCTCTTTTAGCTGGAGTGCCAGATTGAAATGTGATTAACCTTCCAAGGACTGCATTCCAGTGTTGGGCAGGGCAAAACAAAGCAGAATAAGGCAAGAAGTAAAAAAGAACAAATAAAGAAAAATAAAGAAACACAATTCACTCAAATGGAATAAAGCCAAATAAAACTAAAATACATTCAAAAACTGAGCACACAAAGCCTTCCAAACATCCAGAGGAGGGCAACCAAAACGGTCAAAGGCCTGGAAACGATGCCTTATGAGGAACGGCTAAGGGAGCTGGGCATGTTTAGCCTGGAGAAGAGGAGGTTAAGGGGTGATATGATAGCCATGTTCAAATATATAAAAGGATGTCACATAGAGGAGGGAGAAAGGTTGTTTTCTGCTGCTCCAGAGAAGCGGACACGGAGCAATGGATCCAAACTACAAGAAAGAAGATTCCACCTAAACATTAGGAAGAACTTCCTGACAGTAAGAGCTGTTTGACAGTGGAATTTGCTGCCAAGGAGTGTGGTGGAGTCTCCTTCTTTGAAGGTCTTTAAGCAGAGGCTTGACAACCATATGTCAGGAGTGCTCTGATGGTGTTTCCTGCTTGGCAGGGGGTTGGACTCGATGGCCCTTGTGGTCTCTTCCAACTCTATGATTCTATGACATGATCCTCTTAGTCCCAGGCCCCACAACAGCAGAAGTCCAAGAATGATCCTCGTGTCCCACAAGCAGAAACACTCACCCTTTCTGCTTTCTCTTTTCCGGACACACACATGCGTGCACACATCTGGAAGATGGAGCAAGCTTGTTTTCTCTTGCTCTGGATGGTAGGATTTGAACCAATGGATTCAAGTTACCAGAAAGGAGATTTCAACAAAACATCAGGAAGAACTTTCTGTCAGTTAAGAGCTGTTTGACAGTGGAATGGACTCCCTTGGGAGATTGTGGACTCTCCTTACTTGGATGTTTTTAAGCAGAGGTTGGATGCTTTAGCTGAGATTTCCTGCACTGCAGGGGACTGGACTAGATGCCACCCTTCCAACTCTACAATCCTACGATTCTATCAGGTGCGCCAACTCTAGGTGGTGGAGGTGTCATCAGCATCCCCAATATTCCTCAGCAGTGGGCTCAACACCCAAATACTGAGGGGATTGAGAAGGCCAAACTGCGAAGCTGAGTATGGCACAGCATCAAGGGCAGGCTCCTCCTGAGTGCAAGAGAGCAGGAGCCATGAGAATTGAAGCTGCATGGCGCCAGGCAAGGCCTCCTTCCACCAACGCGCCTCCTCCTGACAATGCACATGATGCATACAACATCAAGCATGCACCTTCGGCCCAAGGTGGTGCCTCTGGATTCTATGATATTATCTGCTTCACAGAGTGGGTCTTTATAGAACTAAACATTATACATGCTTACCTGGAAGTAAATTCCATTGAACGCAGTGAGAAGTAGAGTAGATAGGCAAACGGAATGTTAGTAAGATTAGCAAAAGGAGCACAGCAGTTTCTGTTGTTCCTTTTCCACTAGCCTGGCCAGGATCTGTCCACTGCCAGATCTTGTGGGCAGTGCTTACATAGCAGTGCAATGGGGGTTCTCAGAAAAGTCCCAATTGCAGCCCAGTAGTTCTGATCAGCATTGAACGCACTTGCTTAGGTGTAATCAGGCAAGAAAATTGCCTAAAGATGTGGTGTCATGTAAATGATGTACAATGACTGGAAGGTTGGCAGGGCTCGCTGGGACATGCATGGCCAACCAGACTGAGTGGCCTAGAAGGCCAGATTAGGCTCATGGTCTAGACGTTTTCCACCACTGGGTTACAGAAAACTGTATTAGTGGAAACTGTTCCGGTTCAGCTTTGTCCCTGACATATTAGGTTTCTATATGTAGGAAAGTTTTCAATAGGCAGCTGGTTTTTTATTTTTTGTTTAAATTGCTGACTGCTTTGCCCATGTTGCCCTGACAGAGCATAGGATTCCCCTGGTTGCTTGTGCCATAAGGAACACTGGATCTGCTACCCTGCTGCCTGCCAAGCCACTGTACATACTTCATTCTAGAATTGCCCACACATTTGTCTTTCCCATTCAGGATACCCTTCATCTCAGATGCTGTTCAATAAAGGTTTTTACATTGCCATATGTGATTCCAACACTTCTCCTGACTGGCTCAGGTATGCGTGAGTATTGGAGACCTCTCCTCCTTTTCGTAGCATGGGTTTGCTGGATCTGAACCAAGGACCTTCCGCATGCAATATAGAACACCTAGGCCAGGGGAGTCAAAACTTTTTTCAAAGAGGGCCAGATTTGATGAGGGGGGAACTGCCTGTGGGGGCCAGATTAAACAGACCAGTGAGCTGGATTGGTCCCCCAAAACGGACTTTTACAGCCCCTCCTCCAGCCCCTGTACTCCTAGTATCTAAGCCTCAGCCTTGGAGCTGGCTGGGAAGGTGGGTGAGTGGGGATGCCATGCGATGCCTTATGTGGTAGCTAAATTGTTAGAGGACTCAAACCACTGTATTTGCAGTGTGGGTTTCAGACCCTGCTGCTCCCTTACTTTTGCCTCAACCGCAGCTTCTTTTGCTCAGCATGAAAAAGTGAACGGAGGCATATTTCCACATCCCCTGGTAGGGCTCAAACTTCCATCTCCGATCTTCTGTGGTGCTCCTGGTGTGCTCTGAGCCAAATCTGATTTTAAGTTTAGGCCGTGCACCTTCAAAACAAAGCACAGCTGCCCTAAGCATTTTGCCTCCACTCTCCACATCTTCTTCTATTTACTGTGATGTCATAAGAGCATTTAAAAAATCCAGACATTTCGCAAAAATTTTAAAAATCTGCCTGGACAGAAATTTTTACCCTGAAAAAAAGTACATGTCCAGGAAAAACCAGACACAAGGCAACCCTAAGTTAATTGACTTTCTCTATGTGTAGGCAGCATGTGAGACTTGCTCTGGCTGCTGGATTGTGTCAGTATTTCTAAGAATGCTATGGACACAATTACTGGTTTTGTATTTCCTGATAGTGTTTTTCCTTTCTTCCAAGCATGAGGATGTACTGTAGGGGTCAGCAAACTTTTTCAGGAGGGGGCTAGTCCACTGTCCCTCAGACCTTGTGGGTTGCCTGACCTCCCCTCTCCTGAAGGGACCCCCCATGCTGCCACTCACGTTGCAGCCACTGCCTCCCCTTTGGCAGCGTCGTCATCGTCTGCCTTGACCAGGGGTCTGTGGGGTGCAGAGCCCATGCCACTGGCCTAGGCAGTGGTGGAGGCAGCCTCCCCACTGCTTCCTCCCGCTTGGCTCTTGACCATACGGGCCGCCTCAGCGGGAAGGAAGGAGCATCGCCCAGAGGCATCTGCAGTTTTGGATTGGCTGCAGGAGCTTCCTGCAGCCAATCCGAATCTGTACCAGCATCACAGAAGTCAGCCCCCGTGTGGCAAGCTCTCTGCACCATGCCGCTTTAGAGCAGGGACTGACCGAGTGAGTGGCAGGGTCCGCAGGCCGGATTTACAAGCCCAATGGGCCATATCCGGTCCCCGGGCCTTAGTTTGCCGACCCCTGATGTACTGGATACAGTGGTTGTTCCACTGATCAAACAGCTGTGTATCTCTTGTCCTACTGTAAGCTGAATAAAGGATTATTGCATTAAGTGTTTTACATTTAGCCTTCTGAAATGAGGCTGCAACTGTTTTTTAGAACAAATTCACTCCAACCTGTTACATGTATAGCAAGAAGCCAAAAATGTAGCTCCATCATTATTTTTCAAGAATCCATCAAGCAGACTTAAAATGCTTAAGTGGCTGTAAGACTGACACACCTTACAAAGAGATGAAGGAGCACAAGCAAGAACTTGGCTCCAAGCCCAATTTACCAGAAACAAAGGGTCCTATCCAGACTCTGAGCAAACAGAGGCCTGTTAGCTCAAGGTCTGGATAAAACCCCATATCATTAACAATGTAGTCTAGCAAAAGCTCTTCCTGACAATAATTTCCAAGAGTTACAATCACCAGCACCACACTGGAACGTTTAAATTCTAATTTCAGTTCATATTATCAATCAATGAATCTGAGTATCTATCATCACCTATAATTAGCCCTGCCCTTTGCTTGTTCTAAAAGTGAGCTGTCTGCTGAAAAAAGGGGGTGTTTTATCTATCCACACATATTCCTAGCATGATGCACTACTGACTTGTTTATAACTCTTCCAAAATTAATACTCTCAGGAATCAATGCTCAAGTACCATGTGCAGAATCATACACGTACCCACAAACCTGTCCTTATATTACTTTGCATGCTCTGCACTCCAGATAGCTACAAAATATTATGTGAGGCCATTGGATTAGCACTGCTGGGTAAGATACATCAAGTTTTGCTTAGAAAGTCCAGATCCAAGTACAATGGCTGGCAGAGAAATAAGTGTCCTTAAGTTTTGGTTTTAGACAAACACTGTTGCACAGAAAGTCTGTGCCTGTGCTATTATTTCAAAGGGCTGAATTTTTGTGAGCACACCTTAACTTTGTTACAATCTTTGTTCACCCTAAATAGCCCAAATGTCAAGCCTATGATTACCTTATGAACCCATTATATGCATTTGGGGATAGCGTAATCTTGTTTTAGTGCAATGTCACCAAAATGAAGCCCCCCCCCCCCCAAAAAAAAAAAAAACGTGGACAGCAAATCAGCAAATCTTGTCACTGCAATGAAGCAACAGAAAACATGACAGAAGCAGACATACATACAAAGAAAGAAAAGCAGCAGCAGCATGTGAACTGTAACAGAAACACCTGTTTTTAAGTGAAAAATGCACAGTCACAACTGAACAAACCAAGTAATAAAAAATGCCAATCATTAATGTGTTGAACGGCTATTATTCAGTGACGAAAAAAGGATACATCATGGACCAAAATTGACTGATATGTCTCCTAAGGTATTTGTAGATGCCTTTCAAGTAAGTTGTTGCAGTCTGCAAAAACAGTACTAGCAATTTACTTTTCTTACAAAGAATGGTAAGACATGGAATAATCCACACCTGGCATTGCTCATTAAGTGTCCTGCAACATACCAGTTTTTAGCTTAAGCAATCAGTAATAAAACAAACACTAATACTAATTAGGGACATTTTACCCATTTCCATGTAAATTGTTTGTTTGTAGCTATTTACTCATCATTGTTCTTGGTACAATAGGAAAAATGCAAATGAATGAATCAGAATGCAGCCCTAATGGGACTTTCTGTTTATAACCATTAGCCCAGAGGTGTGCTGTAATTCAATCCTCAAGCAGCAAGATTTAGCCTCATTAACAGCTTGCATGGGCAGGTTACAACTCATAAAACCCTACAGTAAACAAAGTATATGGACACAGCACAATATCTTGAGCCTGATTGACAGAATACTGTTTCCCTATCAGATTGCCTTGATTTACTTTTCTACTAATGTCCTAACACTATAAAGACAATTTTGCCCAGGCCTTGGAGCTCTGTTGCAGAATTGCATATTTGATTTGTTTGCTTTCACACTCGAAAAGGCACATCCAGCAACAATCCCATCAAAAATATACATTTAATCTACTCACTACATTCAAACTACTAGAAATTCTACTACTACCTCAACCTGTTTTACTGCAACTCCGTATATTTATGTTATAAAGTAAAGGTCACATCCCTACCTGGACCATTGGCATGTATGGATCTACAACATCAAACAACCAAACTGGGAATAAAAAACTTGGAATAAATAAATGCAACAACAAAAAGATAGACTTGCTATGAATGTTCACATTGGTCTAAATGAGTTAGTATAAAATCTATTTAACAACTGACCAGGAGCACTTAATGGCCCAGTATGATAGAGAAGTTGAAACAGAAGGAAAATCACCTATCTTCCTAAATTGTTGGTTCAGATTGGAGGAAGAACCAGTAACTTGCAGCAGATTGGACATGTATCTTACCCAGCAGTGCTAATCCAATGTCTTACAGAACCCCAACATTTCTATACTAAGTTGTAGGGGAAAGTCTTAATGTTACTTTAAATATTACTGAAAGTTTCTTCTTGCTGAAGTTTTCTACTCTTGTCAGTTGTTGTTCATGAATTGACTTGATTACTCTGCTGTCTGCAGAGGGCCTGTTCAAAAGAGATATCTGAACATCGCATGAATCTTAGGTATTCAAGTACCTCTTCCCATTAATGTACCTGAACTACACCATTTTAAAAACATAGTTACCCCCTTGACCTTCTAACAACCACCCTACAAAATTATGTATGAGGACAGATCAAATAAAGATAGTCATTATAGCAGTTTTCTGCAACTTGGTAACCACCAGATATTTTGGACTACTACTCCATCAGCCTCAGACACAATGGCCATTGTTCAGCGATATTGGAAACTATAGTTCAAAAAAGCTGAAGGGCACCAGATTGCGGAAGGCTGCCGTATAGTGTCTCTTGCTTTTGATAAATTGCTGTTAAAAAGTGTCCCTGGGGAATGCATTTTAGACCTGGAATAGATCACATTTGAAGCATCTGGAATTTCTTCCCCTCCCCCCTTCCCCGCATTATGACTTATATCACGTTGGTTAAGACATCGTAAGTAAAACAGAGTTCAACAGTTTTTGGGCGGTATCCAACACTGGACAGCACGAGGGTCTCTTCCTTCCCTTCCCTCCCACCTGTGCCCTGTCCCCATTTGTTTTGGAGGGTCTCCCATCCCACTGGGAACACATTCTGAGGACATGGGGTGGGGGATTGCAGGTGACAAGAGAGGAAGAGTAATTTCCACTGCACATTATGCAAATGAAACTGCAGTGTTGGATGCTACTATCTTAATGGTCCCAATCTTAAAGGTAAAGGTAAAGGTACCCCTGCCCGTACGGGCCAGTCTTGACAGACTCTGGGGTTGTGCGCCCATCTCACTTAAGAGGCCAGGGGCCAGCGCTGTCCGGAGACACTTCCGGGTCATGTGGCCAGCGTGACATCGCTGCTCTGGCCAGAGCCAGAGCCAGAGCCAGAGCCGCACACGGAAACGCCGTTTACCTTCCCGCTGGTAAGCGGTCCCTATTTATCTACTTGCACCCGGAGGTGCTTTCGAACTACTAGGTTGGCAGGCGCTGGGACCGAGCAGCGGGAGCGCACCCCGCCGCAGGGATTCGAACCGCCGACCTTTCGATCGGCAAGCCCTAGGCGCTGAGGCTTTAACCCACAGCGCCACCTGCGTCCCTCGGTCCCAATCTTATCATACGGAAATAGTGTGTTTGATATCTCTTTCTCTCGGATATTGGAATGCTGGTTGGCAAACACAGAGCTGGAACACAGCCAAAGCTCTCAGGAAGCTCAAACAGGTGTGAAAAGGCACCAAGACAGATTTTCAGAACTGGGGCTGATCCAATAAGTCCAAAGCGTCGGCAAATGGGAGGGCTGCTAGACAGGAAGTAAAACAAGAGATATAAGGGGCGACGGTTTAATATATTCTGCAGCAACCGGAAGGGGTCTTCAGAAGGGTTATCTTGAATGATAATGTTGGCGGCTTCGTTAGAGCCTCCCGGAGCTATTTGCAATCAATCCTCCTTTTTAATTACCTACGCTTACTGTGTTATCAAGCTGGGAACCTGGACTCCTGACAGCATTCACAATATGCAATCTGCTGATTACATAGAGCAGAACTAGATCTTGCAATTGACAAACACTTTGATCTAGTATAACAAAACAACCACAACATAAATATTAGGTGATGCCATTTCACTGCATATTTCTTCTCCTCATGGCTGGTAGGCAATGATAAAGTCAATGGTGCTGTCAGGGAAGGAATTTGTGCCCCCCCCCCAGTAGAAGGGCTAGCTTACTACCTTTTGAAGTAGGTGTGGTAATACACACTGCCATCTGGAAAGAGTAGCATTAAGTCAGGAGTCTAAAATTACCTAACTGTACTGGATGAGAGGAGGGGCCTCATGATGATGTCACATTACATGATACAGCACAATGAACATTACAGTGGTGCCCCGCAAGACGAATGCCTCGCAAGACGAAAGGGTTTTCCGTTTTGGAGGTGCTTCGCAAAACGAATTTCCTATGGGCTTGCTTTGCAAGACGAAAATGTCTTGCGAGTTCCTGCAGGTTTTTTTTCCTCCCCCCCCTTTTTCTAAGTCGCTAAACCGCTTATCCGCTAAGCCGATAAGCCGCTAAAAGCCACTAATAGCGCTAATCCGCTAAGCCGTCAATGGGCTTGCTTCGCAAGACGAAAAAACTGCTAGACGAAGAGAATCGCGGAACGGATTCTTTTCGTCTTGCAAGGCATCACTGCATCAGAAAGAAGAAAGAAATGTGGAGTGGTGGCAGTTCTCTGGTAATTTCTAAGTTCACCTTCCGCAGAAGGATATGATGGGGGGGGATACACAGGGGCATTGCGCTGTCCACAGGTGCCCAGTGTGTGTGTGTGTGTGTGTGTGTGTGCGCCACCCAAGCGGGGATGGAGGGTGTTCACCCAGCCCTCGTCCCTTCTGCCGCTGGGTGAGGACAGGGCGCAAAGGGTGAAGAGCACCCTCTGTGCCCTGTCCCCGCCTGCTGCATGAGCGCCCGCCTATCAGCGGTGGGGGCTGGGCAAGCAGAGAGGGGGCTTGTCTCATGCCCCCCAATATTCTGCGCCTAGGGTCACAGCCCCCTGCCCTCTGCTACACCACTAAAAATACCTCATACAACACATCGGGCTGTAAAGACAGATCGCCTCCTCACACAAAATCTATTTAATTTTCAGAAAGCTCCATTATGATGAGCAAAAAATATATATTTTGCCATACAAAGAACAGATAAAAACCTGCATACGTTATATCAAGGGTGCTAGGATATTTCCCTCCGCTTTATATTTGCTTGTGTTGTCTCCATTTGAAGTTTGAAATGGCACCCGTATTTTAAAAAAGTAATCACTTATAGGTAAATAATTCATGTGTTGCCCATGTCTTTCATACATAAAGATGGCACATAAAAATTTAGCCTGGTATGTCTCCCCGGCCCCACTTTGTAACAGTCTAAATTTCAGCAACATGAATCCCTAGGTAGTAAAACTTCTACAACATTAAGGGCAAACTCTTCAGGAATAAATAATATAATTCCTTGTTTCCCTCTTATAGAAAAAAGTGTTTGAATGCAATTTCTATATTTCACAGTTCACCGACATCTCGGCAAGCTTTCTTCCACTGCTTCAATGGTGCTACTTTTAATTTTATCCTCCTTAGTCCTAGTAATTAAAGTGATCAGCAGTGGCATCCCAACGGCTTTGACACAGCCACATCCCCCCTAACAGACTTTTGCTTTTAAGGGGAATGAGAAGAAAAAGAACTAAAGTTTCATTTCACAGGAACAAGAAAATCAGGCCCCTCGAATTCTTAACTTTATCCAATTGTTCTTTCAGCAGCCTTTGGATCTTAAGAAGCAAATAAAAATGGCTGCCATTAGGGGGTCCTTTTTGTACTTGCCGCAGATGTCAGTGAGTGACATTACTTTGGTCAAAAATGATGCTATGGGTTGGTGAAGGTGAATTATAATGTGAGAATGCAGTTAGTGAGATGATTAATCTATTCATAAACCCTTCAAGAAAGTAAAACATTTAAGCCCACAACACTTTTTAAGAAAAAAACAAAGAACAGGTGGTTAATGGATTAGAGAAAAAAACAAATCCACAATTCCAGCAAAAGTATTTTTTTCTGTTTTTTAACAATATTTTGCTGAGTTTGAACTAATTATCAATATGTTTCACTGCATTATATAAAGTTACACAAAAAGCCCTACCAACATTCATTACATTTGTTTTATGTTAACACAACCCCCCCAAAAAACTTCAGGGTACAGAAATATAAATAATATTCATTAAATCAAAATTACTGTGTTAAACATAAAATGAAAATATTACACTGCATTACATTGAAAGCATTTAACAGAGCTCTCTCTCAAAATTGTCCATGACATGCCCCAATTACATAATCCAGCTAAGAAAAAGAACTTGACTGCTACCCTTTTCATCGTTAGACAGCAAGAACGGCTTTGTTATTAGCCATTTAGAAGGCAAAAGAATTCTCCTTCTTGTCCAGAGGCAAGGATTACCAAAAAGGTACCTATTCACATGCTACAGAACAAAGAGGGGAAAAAATTAAGAAAAAAATTACAAGATCTTTAAAGGTTTGGCAGGCTGGATTTTTAGTGTAAGCTTGGTCAGCTCTTGTTTGCATAAATAGGATTTGGGATGAAACATTACAACTGTTTAGAAGATCTTTTCAAACCATTTCAAACTTTTCTTATGCTGGTTTATAATATAAGCAGACATGCTTGCAAATGGCCACACCTGCTCATTTCTCTTGGGATGGCCTGATCTCTCCCGCTTCTAACAAAGAAAGGGGGGGGGAGGGTGTAAGGGAAAGCAGCTTCTCTTGTTTAAAAACAGAGTGGAAAGTCAAAAAATTTCTCAAGTTTGTCCCATCTGGTCAGATTAAATCTTTGATCACTCTTGGGATTACATGTTTGTTTTGTCTTCTCTATTGACTGAGTTTTAGAATAACCCACAAAATACATACGTGAAGCGAACAAAATCTCAGTTGCTAAATTCTGGGCATACTTGATGAAAATAAAAGAGTTGAATGTTTGGATTTTAATATATAGAGACAAGTCTAAACAAGAGCAGAACAAATAAGAAATATGAAAACATTTCATGAGTTTC
>NC_137172.1:121934374-121946874 GCF_951804945.1 Podarcis cretensis | reverse complement strand
GCAATGGATGCCTGCTTCCAGTCAACTGTAGATGTGGATCTTGCACGCAGGGAAATTTTTGGATTGCGGCAAGGCAAAGCCACTGTGCGTCAGTACCATTCCAGATTTTTTGCTTTACTGACTGCGCTAAGCTGGGAGAAGGATTGTGCACCTGTGAGGGATTTGTTCTGGGAGGGGCTCAGCGGTCCCATTAAGGATGAACTTGCCAGGGGAGACAGACCCCAGACCCTGGAGGAGCTTGTGCAGAGGGCTTTGGCGATTGGGATAAGGCACGAGGGACGTCCTTGGCACACTGAGGGAGAACGTCGGGTGCGTCCACCAGCGAGGACGTCTTCTTTCATCCCCAGGGAGTTCAGTCAGTCACATCCTTCGCCACTGGGAAGGCAGGGGGAGGAGCCCATGGAACTTGGTGGTGCTAAGGCTCAAGCAACAGCCAGAGCCCCAGCTTCCGGTGCAGTAAAGGCACAGCCTCCTAGAGGGACCAGGAAGTGTTACATTTGCGACAGTGCACAGCACATGGCGAAAGAGTGTCCCCAGAGGCTGCAGAAACACACTGCAGCTTTAGCAACTGTTGCAGCAGAAATGATGCAAGCAGAGCAACCTCAGGGAAACGACAGTGCCTGGCTGGAAGCAGAGCTGCTGGGGCTCAGCCAGGCGAATCTGTAGAGCAGTCCCCAGCGCTTTTGCAACGCACAGACCCTTTACCACCCAAGCCAGCGGTGCAGCTCACTGCAACACTTCAGTTGCCGAATGGAACCACCCTGGAAGTCCCCATCACGATTGATTCTGGGAGCAACGCAGATTTTGTGGGGACGCACTTTGTCAAGCAGCATCGCATAGCGCTTCTGCCAGCGACAACACCTCTGAACGTAGTCACGGTGGATGGCAGGAAATTGCTAGGAGGACAAGTTGTGCAACAGACGCCTCCCATGGTGATGAGGATTGGAAATCATCGAGAAGTCATCAGCTTCAATGTCACCCGCCTTTCAGACACGCCTATAGTATTAGGCATGAGTTGGCTGGAGAGACACAGTCCTGCTGTAGCGTGGTACCAACGGCAGATCACCTTTTGCTCATCGTACTGTGCTCAACATTGCATCCAGTCCAGCCAGGAGGAGGGAGCTGAGCAGCAGTTGCAACTTGGCATGGTGCAGGCAGTACCCCGCAAGTACGAGGGGTTCCTGGAGGTTTTCTGCGAGAAGGAAGCTGACCAGTTGCCGCCCCACAGGCCTTATGATTGTGCCATCGACCTGGTGCCAGGGGCGCAGTTGCCGACTGCAAAGCTGTATTCCATGTCTGAGGACGAGATGCAAGAACTCAGGGAGTTCATAGAGCACAATTTGAAGCGCGGATTCATCCGAGAATCGAAAGCGGTGGGGGGCAGTCCTGTTTTCTTTGTAAAGAAAAAGGACACGCCCCAAAAAAGACTCATTGTGGACTATCGATTCATAAACAGTAAGACCAAACCCAAGGCCTTCCCCATGCCCAAGATAGATGATCTCCTGGCAACCGTAAGGAAGGGGAAGATCTTCACCAAATTGGATCTGCGTGGAGCGTATAACCTCATACGCATCCGGGAGGGCGATGAGTGGAAGACGGCCATGTTCACGCCTCTGGGCACGTACGAATACAGAGTGATGCCATTTGGTCTCCAAAATGGATCTCACGTCTTTCAAGCATTTATGCATCACGTGCTAGCGGGACTTCTATACAAGAAATGCGTGTGTTTCCTCGACGACATCCTGATCTTTTCGGAAACGGAGGAGGCCCATGAGAAGGACGTAAAGGAAGTCCTGCAGAGACTACGGGAGAACAAGCTCTACGCCAAGTTAGAGAAGTGCCAGTTTGATGTGACGGACGTGGATTTCCTAGGCTACAAGCTGTCCGACAAGGGGCTGGCCATGGACAGCGCCAAGGTCCGCGCGGTGTTGGACTGGAAGAGCCCTCGCAATCGGAAGGAAGTCCAAAGATTCATCGGCTTCGCCAACTTCTACCGCAAATTCATCAGAGGTTTTGCAAAGGAGACGGCAGCGATCACGGACACTCTCAGTTCCAAGAAAAAGAGGTTCGTGTGGACGGAACAGGCGGAGCGCTCTTTTCAGAAGCTTAAAAGCCTTTTCGCCTCCGAGGAGCAGCTGCTGCACGTGAATCCAGGCAAGCCCATACGAGTAGAGACCGACGCGTCAGACAGAGCGGTTGGAGCCGTACTCCTGCAAGAAGATCCACATGGAAACTGGAGACCCGGTGCCTTTTACTCCAGAAAGCTCAGCAAAGCGGAGCAAAACTACACCATATGGGACAGGGAGCTGTTAGCCATTCACGCAGCGTTCAAAGCGTGGCGACATTTCCTCATTGGAGCCAAGCACACAGTGCAGGTCCGCACGGATCACAAGAATTTAGAGTATTGGCGCACGGCGAAACTCCAGAGCCAAAGACACATGCGCTGGGCAGAGTTCTTCGCGGATTTCGACTTCAGGATAGAGTACGTCCCAGGGGACTCCAACGTTATAGCCGATGCGCTCTCCAGGAAACCGCAATATCTTGAGGAAGCGGCGCCAATAGCAGCCAGGCACATTTTTGCACCGCAGGCGTGGGCGTGCGCTGCCATCGCTGTCGACCTGGACGCAGTGCGACGCGCGTTGCAGGTAGATCAGTTTGCACAATCCAAAATAGAGGAGCTGCGTAGGGGTTCGCTGAGAGACGATGAGTTCCAGTTACGCGACGGACTGTTAACTCACAAGGGTGCCCTCTACGTGCCGAGCGACGAGCTCCGAGCAAAGGTTCTGCAGCAGTTGCACGACGCTCCCAGTGCGGGCCATTTCGGCAGGGAGAAGACAATAGAACTGGTGGCCAGGGACTTTTGGTGGCCCCAGATGCGAGGAGAAGTAGCGGAGTACGTCGCCAGATGTGACACTTGTCAGAGGTCCAAGCCAGTACACCAGAAGCCGGCGGGCTTGCTGGAACCACTGGAAACACCACAGCAACCGTGGGAGAGGGTGGCGCTGGACTTCGTCACTGACCTGCCCAGTTCCAGAGGCAAGACGGCGGTACTGGTGGAGGTGGACTTGTTCACCAAGATGGCGCACTTCATTCCCTGCGCGAAGGTGGCGACGGCGGAACAGACCGCCAAGCTCTTCATCGACCACGTGTTCCGGGCGCATGGGCTGCCGCGGGCCATCCTGTCCGACAGGGGGCGCCAGTTTATTTCCAATTTTTGGCAGAAGCTCCTAGGTATCCTGCGCGTCAAGATCAACCTAGCGTCGGCAAGACATCCACAAACCAACGGCCAGGCCGAGAGGGTCAACGCGATCATGCAGCAGTACCTGAGATGTTATGCAAATCAGCGACCCACAGCTTGGGTGGACTACCTACCGATGGCGGAGTTTGCCTACAACAACACGAAGCATGCGTCGACGGGGGTGACGCCGTTCTTCGCGAACAATGGACGTCATCCCAGGACCTTCCCGGGGTTCGTAGCACCAAGAGAGGGGGAGCCGCAAGAGGCCGACCAGTTCGCTGCAGAACTACAAGAGGTGCACGAGGAGCTGCGGAGACATTTGGAGCTAGCCAAACAAGCATATAAGGTGCAGGCAGACAAAGGCAGAAGAGTGGGAGAGGACATCCAGGTGGGGGACTGGGTGTGGTTAGCGGCCCAGGCGATGCCAACCAAGTCGTTGGCCAAGAAGAAGCTAGGGCACAGGCAGCTAGGACCATACCAGGTGGAGGCTAAGATCAACCCCGTGGCTTTTCGACTGGCCCTCCCCGAAGGTTCCAGAGTCCACCCGGTTTTTCATAGGTCGGTGCTCACTCCCTACAAGGCCCCGCACAGGTTTCAGGAGTCTGAAACAGTACCGCAGCCACGCACAGAGTCACCTAGGAGGGAGGGATCGCCTAGGGTCGAACCACTCAACGAGGTCACAGAGATCCTGGACTCGAGATGGGGGGAAGAGGGAATAGAATACTTTCTAGTCAGAGAGGGTGCACCAGTCAGTGCCAGTGGGTGGGTGCCGGACTACGCTTTAGACGAACCTCTTTTAAAGGACGAGTTCCATGCCCTTTTCCCACATAGACCCATGCCAGCCGAGTACTTCGATGACTGGCTCTTTACCCCCACATGTTCAGGCAGCACTTTCCACGGCTTTTCTTCAGCCGAGGAAAGAACGCCGAACTCAAACTCGCCCAGGGGATCGTGTTCGGGGGTGGACACAGAGCCCTCTTATTGGTGGGATGAGCAACCAGAGGAAGCCTGGCGCAAGAAATGGCTGAAGGGGCCTTGGCCGGCAGCACCAGACGAAGTAGCAATGGAAGAGGGAACTGCGAACATTTTGGGTGAAGAACCCGAATTCGAACACACGTACACCGAGCTGCCAGCAGAGGTCATGGACGTAGCCGAACTGTATCCTGCATCTACCTCCGAGGAGCTGCAGTTCCCACAACCCGCACCCGATGGGGGGGGAGGGGGGAAGGGGGGGCTTCGAGGGGGGGATGGATGTCAGGGGTTCAGGGAGAGAGGCGCAGAGGAGGGAGGAGACCGAGAGTGAGGGAGAAGGATTCCAGCCTGACGAGGAAGAGGACGACAATGACCCGAGATGGTCCATGAGTCCGTCCAGTGAATCGGAGGATTCCCAAAAGGGAGCCCCCCTGGTCAAGCCAAGGGGAGCCCAAGGGGGAAGCAGTCAGGAGCAGGGGAACGTAGGGGGAACCGCCAGTGGGAGTTGGAGATCGAGACCTGCTTCTCCACCGGAACGGAGTGAAGAGGGTGGAGTTACCAGTGTGTCGGGAGGAACAGAACAAGGAGCAGAGGGGGGAAGGAGATCGGGGCAAGACGTCCTGCCGGAAGGGGCGGAAAGCAGTACCGGGAGCAGTGTGGCTGTTGAAAGGAAGGTCAGGAGCAACGTACGCGCGCCAAGTTCAAATGTGGAGGCGCGCGGAAGTGGGGAGAGCTCTGGGGAGGAGCCTGGTGCTAAAGCACGAAGGAGGGGGCAGCAGGCAGGAGAAGACTCAGCCTCTGGGGAGTCCCGGAAAGAGGGAACACAGGGGGGCAGGAAGACCCTGCGGAAAAGGAAGGAGAGGAAAAGGTGGAGCAGCACAAGCCTCTTAAATTGGTGCAGGGGAGGGACGGACTCAGAGGGGACTTCTAACATCTAAGGGTAACAGATGTGGAGCCACGGAGTTTGGATGTAATGACGACAATGATCTTCAATAAAACCTTTTGTATATAACTTGGACTGGACTTTGGTCTCTTGTGAGCTGGGACCCAGGGTGGCTCTGACAGTTAGGGTTAGGGTTAGGGTTAGGGTTAGGGTTAGGGTTAGGGTTAGGGTTAGGGTTAGGGTTAGGGTTAGGGTTAAGGTTAGGGTTCGGGTTCGGGTTTGAGTCAAAGTAAGTGTTAGGGTTAGGGTTAGGGTTAGGGTTAGGGTTAGGGTTAGGGTTAGGGTTAGGGTTAGGGTTAGGGTTAGGGTTAGGGTTAGGGTTAGGGTTAGGGTTGGGGTAAGGGTGAGGATTAGGGTTAGGGTTAGGGTTAGGGTTGAGGATAGGGTTATTTTTAGGGTTGATGTTAGGGTTAGGGTTAGAAGTAGGGTTAGGGTTCAGGATACGGTTAGGGTTAGGGTTAGGGGAAGGGTTGGAGTTAGGGTTAGGGTTAGGGTTAGGGTTGGTGTTAGGGTTGAGTTTAGGGATAGGGTTTGAGTCAGGGTTAGGGTTAGGGTTAGGGTTAGGGTTAGGGTTAGGGTTAGGGTTAGGGTTGGAGTTGGGGTTAGGGTTAGGGTTAGGGTTAGGGTTAGGGTTAGGGTTAGGGTTAGGGTTAGGGTTAGGGTTTGGGTTGAGAATATGGTTAAGGTTGGGGTTGAGGTTGGGGTTGGGGTTAGGGTTAGGGTCTGGGTTGGGGTAAGGGTTAGGATTAGGATTAGGGTTCAGGTTTGGGTTGAGGATAGGGTTATGTTTAGGGTTGAAGTTAGGGTTAGGGTTAGAATTAGGGTTAGGGTTAGGGTTCAGGATAGGGTTGGGGTTGGGGTTGGGGTTGGGGTTGGGGTTGGGGTTGGGGTTGGGGTTGGGGTTCGGGTTAAGGTTAAGGTTAAGGTTAAGGTTAAGGTTAAGGTTAAGGTTAAGGTTAAGGTTGGATTGGGGTTGGGGTTGAGGTTGGGGTTAGGGTTAGGGTTAGGGTTGAGGATAGGGTTATGTTTAGGGTTGAATTTAGGGTTATGGTTAGAATTAGGGTTAGGGTTGGGGTTCAGGAATGGGGATAGGGATAGGGATAGGGATAGGGATAGGGATAGGGATAGGGATAGGGATAGGGATAGGGATAGGGATAGGGATAGGGATAGGGATAGGGTTAGGGTTAGGGTTGGATTGTGGTTGAGGTTGGGGTTGGGGTTGAGGTTCGGGTTGGGGTTGGGGTTGGGGTTGGGGTTATGGTTGAGGTTAGGGTTAGGGTTAGGGTTAGGGTTAGGGTTAGGGTTAGGGTTAGGGTTAGGGTTAGGGTTAGGGTTCAGATTAGGGTTAGGGTTAGGGTTGAAGTTAGGGTTAGAGTTTGGGTTGAGAATATGGTTAGGGTTGGGCTTGGGTTACGGTTAGGGTTAGGGTTAGGGTTGGGGTAAGGGTGAGTGTCAGAGCCACCCTGGGTCCCAGCTCACAAGAGACCAAAGTCCAGTCCAAGTTATATACAAAAGGTTTTATTGAAGATCATTGTCGTCATTACATCCAAAGTCCGTGGCTCCGCATCTGTTACCCTTAGATGTTAGAAGTCCCCTCTGAGTCCGTCCCTCCCCTGCACCAATTTAAGAGCCCTGTGCTGCTCCACCTTTTCCTCTCCTTCCTTTTCCGCAGGGTCTTCCTGCCCCCCTGTGTTCCCTCTTTCCGGGACTCCCCAGAGGCTGAGTCTTCTCCTGCCTGCTGCCCCCTCCTTCGTGCTTTAGCACCAGGCTCCTCCCCAGAGCTCTCCCCACTTCCGCGCGCCTCCACATTTGAACTTGGCGCGCGTACGTTGCTCCTGACCTTCCTTTCAACAGCCACACTGCTCCCGGTACTGCTTTCCGCCCCTTCCGGCAGGACGTCTTGCCCCGATCTCCTTCCCCCCTCTGCTCCTTGTTCTGTTCCTCCCGACACACTGGTAACTCCACCCTCTTCACTCCGTTCCGGTGGAGAAGCAGGTCTCGATCTCCAACTCCCACTGGCGGTTCCCCCTACGTTCCCCTGCTCCTGACTGCTCCCCCCTTGGGCTCCCCTTGGCTTGACCAGGGAGGCTCCCTTTTGGGAATCCTCCGATTCACTGGACGGACTCATGGACCATCTCGGGTCATTGTCGTCCTCTTCCTCGTCAGGCTGGAATCCTTCTCCCTCACTCTCGGTCTCCTCCCTCCTCTGCGCCTCTCTCCCTGAACCCCTGACATCCATCCCCCCCTCGAAGCCCCCCCTTCCCCCCTCCCCCCCATCGGGTGCGGGTTGTGGGAACTGCAGCTCCTCGGAGGTAGGTGCAGGATACAGTTCGGCTACGTCCATGACCTCTGCTGGCAGCTCGGTGTACGTGTGTTCGAATTCGGGTCCTTCACCCAAAATGTTCGCAGTTCCCTCTTCCATTGCTACTTCGTCTGGTGCTGCCAGCCAAGGCCCCTTCAGCCATTTCTTGCGCCAGGCTTCCTCTGGGTGCTCATCCCACCAATAAGAGGGCTCTGTGTCCACCCCCGAACACGATCCCCTGGGCGAGTTTGAGTTCGGCGTTCTTTCCTCGGCTGAAGAAAAGCCGTGGAAAGTGCTGCCTGAACATGTGGGGGTAAAGAGCCAGTCATCGAAGTACTCGGCTGGCATGGGTCTATGTGGGAAAAGGGCATGGAACTCGTCCTTTAAAAGAGGTTCGTCTAAAGCGTAGTCCGGCACCCACCCACTGGCACTGACTGGTGCACCCTCTCTGACTAGAAAGTATTCTATTCCCTCTTCCCCCCATCTCGAGTCCAGGATCTCTGTGACCTCGTTGAGTGGTTCGACCCTAGGCGATCCCTCCCTCCTGGGTGACTCTGTGCGGGGCTGCGGTACTGTTTCAGACTCCTGAAACCTGTGCGGGGCCTTGTAGGGAGTGAGCACCGACCTATGAAAAACCGGGTGGACTCTGGAACCTTCGGGGAGGGCCAGTCGAAAAGCCACGGGGTTGATCTTAGCCTCCACCTGGTATGGTCCTAGCTGCCTGTGCCCTAGCTTCTTCTTGGCCAACGACTTGGTTGGCATCGCCTGGGCCGCTAACCACACCCAGTCCCCCACCTGGATGTCCTCTCCCACTCTTCTGCCTTTGTCTGCCTGCACCTTATATGCTTGTTTGGCTAGCTCCAAATGTCTCCGCAGCTCCTCGTGCACCTCTTGTAGTTCTGCAGCGAACTGGTCGGCCTCTTGCGGCTCCCCCTCTCTTGGTGCTACGAACCCCGGGAAGGTCCTGGGATGACGTCCATTGTTCGCGAAGAACGGCGTCACCCCCGTCGACGCATGCTTCGTGTTGTTGTAGGCAAACTCCGCCATCGGTAGGTAGTCCACCCAAGCTGTGGGTCGCTGATTTGCATAACATCTCAGGTACTGCTGCATGATCGCGTTGACCCTCTCGGCCTGGCCGTTGGTTTGTGGATGTCTTGCCGACGCTAGGTTGATCTTGACGCGCAGGATACCTAGGAGCTTCTGCCAAAAATTGGAAATAAACTGGCGCCCCCTGTCGGACAGGATGGCCCGCGGCAGCCCATGCGCCCGGAACACGTGGTCGATGAAGAGCTTGGCGGTCTGTTCCGCCGTCGCCACCTTCGCGCAGGGAATGAAGTGCGCCATCTTGGTGAACAAGTCCACCACCACCAGTACCGCCGTCTTGCCTCTGGAACTGGGCAGGTCAGTGACGAAGTCCAGCGCCACCCTCTCCCACGGTTGCTGTGGTGTTTCCAGTGGTTCCAGCAAGCCCGCCGGCTTCTGGTGTACTGGCTTGGGTGGTAAAGGGTCTGTGCGTTGCAAAAGCGCTGGGGACTGCTCTACAGATTCGCCTGGCTGAGCCCCAGCAGCTCTGCTTCCAGCCAGGCACTGTCGTTTCCCTGAGGTTGCTCTGCTTGCATCATTTCTGCTGCAACAGTTGCTAAAGCTGCAGTGTGTTTCTGCAGCCTCTGGGGACACTCTTTCGCCATGTGCTGTGCACTGTCGCAAATGTAACACTTCCTGGTCCCTCTAGGAGGCTGTGCCTTTACTGCACCGGAAGCTGGGGCTCTGGCTGTTGCTTGAGCCTTAGCACCACCAAGTTCCATGGGCTCCTCCCCCTGCCTTCCCAGTGGCGAAGGATGTGACTGACTGAACTCCCTGGGGATGAAAGAAGACGTCCTCGCTGGTGGACGCACCTGACGTTCTTCCTCAGTGTGCCAAGGACGTCCCTCGTGCCTTATCCCAATCGCCAAAGCCCTCTGCACAAGCTCCTCCAGGGTCTGGGGTCTGTCTCCCCTGGCAAGTTCATCCTTAATGGGACCGCTGAGCCCCTCCCAGAACAAATCCCTCACAGGTGCACAATCCTTCTCCCAGCTTAGCGCAGTCAGTAAAGCAAAAAATCTGGAATGGTACTGACGCACAGTGGCTTTGCCTTGCCGCAATCCAAAAATCTCCCTGCGTGCAAGATCCACATCTACAGTTGACTGGAAGCAGGCATCCATTGCTTTAATGAATTTATCTGCATCGCGGCGGGCAGGGCCATCTTCACGCCACAAATTGCGCAACCAGTCTCTGGCCGGCCCATGCAAGTGAGAAACAATAAACCCCACTTTCTCCTCCTCATCTTTAAAGTCATGACGAAGCAAGTGCAATGCATACAAAACGTCTGCTCTGAAACTGGGGTAGTGCTTCAGGTTCCCATCGAAGTGGGTGACTAGGTTGCCCCCCCTCCGTCCAAGTCCAATCCCTTCTGATCTGGACCCTGGGAACCCTTCCCTGCTTGCACGTTCCCACCTGGTTTGCAGGTCCTGGCAGCGCTTCTCCATTTCGTCATGCTTCTTCTGAGACGCAAGGACTGCAGCAGTGAGTTCGGAAACTGTAGTTCGCAGAGCTGTCAACTGCTCCTCCGCACTCATGGCTGTCACCGTTCGTGAGCTTTGCAAAAAAAAAAAATTTTTGCGTTCTTTGGAGGGGACTTACTGTCAGAGCCACCCTGGGTCCCAGCTCACAAGAGACCAAAGTCCAGTCCAAGTTATATACAAAAGGTTTTATTGAAGATCATTGTCGTCATTACATCCAAAGTCCGTGGCTCCGCATCTGTTACCCTTAGATGTTAGAAGTCCCCTCTGAGTCCGTCCCTCCCCTGCACCAATTTAAGAGCCCTGTGCTGCTCCACCTTTTCCTCTCCTTCCTTTTCCGCAGGGTCTTCCTGCCCCCCTGTGTTCCCTCTTTCCGGGACTCCCCAGAGGCTGAGTCTTCTCCTGCCTGCTGCCCCCTCCTTCGTGCTTTAGCACCAGGCTCCTCCCCAGAGCTCTCCCCACTTCCGCGCGCCTCCACATTTGAACTTGGCGCGCGTACGTTGCTCCTGACCTTCCTTTCAACAGCCACACTGCTCCCGGTACTGCTTTCCGCCCCTTCCGGCAGGACGTCTTGCCCCGATCTCCTTCCCCCCTCTGCTCCTTGTTCTGTTCCTCCCGACACACTGGTAACTCCACCCTCTTCACTCCGTTCCGGTGGAGAAGCAGGTCTCGATCTCCAACTCCCACTGGCGGTTCCCCCTACGTTCCCCTGCTCCTGACTGCTCCCCCCTTGGGCTCCCCTTGGCTTGACCAGGGAGGCTCCCTTTTGGGAATCCTCCGATTCACTGGACGGACTCATGGACCATCTCGGGTCATTGTCGTCCTCTTCCTCGTCAGGCTGGAATCCTTCTCCCTCACTCTCGGTCTCCTCCCTCCTCTGCGCCTCTCTCCCTGAACCCCTGACAGTGAGGAATAGGGTTAGGGTTACGGTTACGGTTAGGGTTGAGGATAGGGTTATGTTTATGGTTGGATTGGGGTTGGGGTTGGGGTTGAGGTTGGGGTTGCGGATGGGGTTGGGCTTAGTGTTAGGCTTAGGGTTAGGGTTAGGTTTGGGGTTAGGGTTGGGGTTAGGGTTAGGGTTTGAGTCAGGGTAAGGGTTAGGGTTAGGGTTAGGGTTAGGGTTAGGGTTAGGGTTAGGGTTAGGGTTAGGGTTAGGGTTAGGGTTAGGGTTAGGGTTAGGGTTAGGGTTAGGGTTAGGGTTAGGGTTGGGTTGTATTGGATTGGATTGGATTGGATTGGGGTTGGGGTTGGGGTTGGGGTTGGGGTTGAGGTTGGGGTTGGGGTTGGGGTTGGGGTTGTGGTTAGCGTTAGGCTTAGGGTTCGGGTTCGGGTTTGAGTCAAGGTAAGGGTTAGGGTTAGGGTTGGGGTAAGGGTGAGGATTAGGGTTAGAGTTACGGTTAGGGTTGAGGATAGGGTTATGTTTAGGGTTGGATTGGGATTGGGGTTGGGGTTGGGGTTGAGGTTGGGATTGGGGTTTGAGTCAGGGTAAGGTTTAAGGTAAGGGTTAGGGTTAGGGTTAGGGTTAGGGTTAGGGTTAGGGTTAGGGTTAGGGTTAGGGTTAGGGTTAGGGTTAGGGTTAGGGTTAGGGTTAGGTTGTATTGGATTGGATTGGATTGGATTGGGGTTGGGGTTGGGGTTGGGGTTGAGGTTGGGGTTGGGGTTGGGGTTGGGGTTGGGGTTGGGGTTGGGGTTGGGGTTGGGGTTGGGGTTAGCGTTAGGGTTCGGGTTCGGGTTCGGGTTCGGGTTCGGGTTCGGGTTCGGGTTTGGGTTCGGGTTCGCGTTTGAGTCACGGTAACGGTTAGGGTTAGGGTTGGGGTTAGGGTTAGGGTTTGAGTCAGGGTAAGGGTTAAGGTTAGGGTTAGGGTTAGGGTTAGGGTTAGGGTTAGGGTTAGGGTTAGGGTTAGGGTTAGGGTTAGGGTTAGGGTTAGGGTTAGGGTTAGGGTTAGGTTGTATTGGATTGGATTGGATTGGATTGGGGTTGGGGTTGGGGTTGGGGTTGAGGTTGGGGTTGGGGTTGGGGTTGGGGTTGGGGTTGGGGTTGGGGTTAGCGTTAGGGTTCGGGTTCGGGTTCGGGTTCGGGTTCGGGTTCGGGTTCGGGTTTGGGTTCGGGTTCGGGTTCGCGTTTGAGTCACGGTAAGGGTTAGGGTTAGGGTTGGGGTAAGGGTGAGGATTTGGGTTAGAGTTACGGTTAGGGTTGAGGATAGGGTTATGTTTAGGGTTGGATTGGGATTGGGGTTGGGGTTGGGGTTGAGGTTGGGATTGGGGTTTGAGTCAGGGTAAGGTTTAAGGTTAGGGTTAGGGTTAGGGTTTTGTTTGCGGTTAGGGTTGGGGTTAGGGTTGAGGTTAGGGTTAGGGTTTGAGTCAGGGTTAGGGTTAAGGTTAGGGTTAGGGTTAGGGTTAGGGTTAGGGTTAGGGTTAGGGTTAGGGTTAGGATTAGGGTTAGGGTTAGGGTTAGGGTTAGGGTTAGGGTTAGGGTTGGGTTGTATT